>NW_027287095.1:77000332-77181708 GCF_022747635.1 Hetaerina americana | reverse complement strand
TACAAGAATTGATAAAATATACATTGAAATATAATAAAAACAATACGGAAACCCCGTTTAAGGGGGTGCTTTCTTGCTCCTATCTACGGTGTTGAAGTACAAGTGGGGTTGGCAGTCGGCACCATGAAAGGAAATGCGCAAACAGACGACACCGGTTTTTCCCGGGAAAGCATATTTCGTCGGCCTTAAACGACGAGATTAGGAATCTTTCCCTTCGTTCTCGCCTTAGGAGTTTTATGGAGGGGGTGTGTGCCAAGGAGGACCTTTGGAGGCATTGGGAACCTTTGGGGATTCCTTTGTTTCCCTCTCCCGGCCCTACGTGCTTAAAAAGGATACAGAACATCATTTCATTTCAAGGAAAGCTTATGTTTACAATGAACACCATTAAATGTCCACAAAGGTGGGAAAAAGGGAGGGCCACCGTCATGCAGGGACAAGGGAAATGGGGAAAGCGAGGGGAAAGTGGAAATCCCAAGCTGGTCGGAAAAAACCCAAGTAAGAACGCAACGTAAAGAGCAAATACAGAATGAAAAGACTTCGATAAACCATAGGTTTTCACATATCAACTAACCTCATGTCCGATTACTCGTTGCCTGCTACCGTGCCGTCTCAATTGCTATACTTTCACCTAAAAGAGTATCTGCCCCCCCCCCCCCCGGCACGCGGCCTAGCGATGACGAGTATGGTACTAAAATATGTAAAAAAATATCTATCCAAAATTTTCACTAGCTCTTTCAAAGTGATGTAAAAATCTTATTTGGAACACTATATTCTCTCGATGGAACGATAAATATTGTGAACAAAGATTGCAACTTTGTGACGCCAGATTGACCCAGGAGGAGACCGAGCGGATTCTTCATGAATAACTCCTTACTATCGGGATGAGTTATTTCATACTAAGACATTTCCCATACCTTGACCTTGCATGACGGCGACATACGGAACATAAGTCTGCTGTTCTCTGTTTGATTGGAAGTGCGTTGGCATGGCTAAATCCAGTTTGAGCATGTGGAAAGTGGAGGATGGTTACATATAAAGTTAAAAAACAATATTAGTGCCCTGCAAGCCACCGCTAGGGTGTGCGGCTGGAGGTTAATACACAGCAGATCTATTTTGACCAGATTTTTTCTCCTACTCCCGCGGTCGGGCAAGGCAATTGTGATCCCTTATCGCACCTGGAAAAACTGACACACGAAATTTTTTCTTCCCAATACATAATCCGTCTTTTTTGGTGGACATGATTTCGCCTACCGTTGGAAGATGGGGTTATTATACATTTTGTAATAATATTATTTTAATAGCACATAATTAATGTCATTATTAATCATACATCATTGTTCTAATAATACATGATTGAAAATATTTCATCGGGTCCAGGGAATATATTGCGCTTAATGTGTTTCCAGATAAATTTGTATTCTCCTTATTTAGTTAGATTTGTAAAACGTTGTTTTGATACTGTATCCAAAATATTAGAGCAGCTAGGCTCGGAATCACTCGCGGAGCGAAGGTGAAATAAAAGATTAAACCTTTCGCAGGATTGAAACGACGTCTCTTCAAGGAATGATGTTGAAAATGTTTTATTCGCCAAATCGCACTACGGTAGGAGATATCATGCAAATAAAATTACAGAGATTAAGTGTAGAACAGATAGATTTAAGTTGACATTTTTTCCACGAACGATAGGGGATCATAATGACATTGTTCGACCGCGGTAAGGGTAAAAATATCCGGGTCAACATTATCCTGGTGTGTTTTCACCCCCTGCCAAGCACTCTGGCCGTGGCTTGCTGGGTATATATTAATAAATAAAAAATGTATTATCTGAAATGTACGCATTGAATGGAGGTTATCTTTTCTGATTCTCGGCGTACGAAGGGAGGTCACATATGCTGTTGCATCTGATGCAGTTGAATTCACTTCAGCTTATCCTCCGGGGAAATGTTACGGGACCTCTTTTATTCCTACTCAGTAAGATACGTTTATTTGCCGACGATGTAGTGGTTTACCGTGATATCCGCGATCCTGAGGACACAGCAGCATTTTCAGATTACCATAATGCTATACAATGCTGGTGCGACCCTTGGAAATTAAAATTAAACTTCAAAATATGCGTCATGATAAATTTTTAGAAAAATTCCAATTCCCACACGAACGACTACTGCATTGGAAACACCGACATGGGATGAGTAAATTGAATTAAATGCCTAGGCGTTACCCTGACTCACGACCTCTCGTGGCACATACGGGAAATTTGTGGATAAGCTAACAAAAAGTTAGGATTTATCCGAAGAGTACTGGGTATATGTGATGAAAAGGTGAAAGAGAAATGTTATCTTTCGCTGGTTAGGCCTCGTTTAGAATATGCTGCTAGTATATGGAATCTACATGTACTTAATACCCCGCAAGCCGCCGCAAGGGCGTGTGGCGGGGGTGTTAGGACACCACCCGTAATTTAGAAAAGAAAAAAAAACCGCATGCAAAAACCACAAAATCATACATCCACAAAAATGGCATACATTCATGCAAGAACACTTACACCCCACACACCTGCAAACACTCAAACTACAAACTAACATACGCATGCACCTGAAAGTATACCTAACATCTTTGCAATGTTTAATTTTGTTCCGACTTGTAAATTCAATGTTTTTAATATTTCTAAATTGTCTTCGGTTTCTTACTATTATGATTTCTGATTTTTCGGGGAAAGAATGAGTATTTGTACCTATCTGTCTTGGAATCTATCTCCCTTATTTTATCTTTGTGTTCTGATCTACCTAAGTAGTGTGGGGCCATTATGATTCCTTCAGTGTCATAGTTAAACTCGTTTGTTCTGAACCTTTATAAAAGTCTAAGCCTCGCTTGTTCTCTTCGTAACTCAAGTGGTTCCCAGCCTAATTCCCCTAAGAGACCTGTCACGCTTGTTCTTATCATAACAATTTTGAACGAATCTAGCGGATTTTCTCTGGACTTCATCTAATTCTTTTTGCCAAATTTTCTCCCAAGGATCCCAAACCCTTTCAGCATATTCCTAATGAGGGTCTAACCAGAGCCAAATAACACCTCCCTTTAACTTTTTTATTTTTTAATTACATTTCCCCACCACCCGTGTTATGAAGCCAATTTCTTTAAAGCCGATCCGCATATTGTCCCGATATGTGCTCCCCATGAAAGGCGTTAATGAATCATCAAAAAGGAATCCTGACGAAGTTGGATTGATTGCGAAAATAGATCGCGTTCATCGCTGAGGAGCTAGATTTGTACAATGATAAACTTCTACATCTACATCTACATAATACCCCGCAAGCCGCCGCAAGGGCGTGTGGCGGGGGGTGTTAGTTCACCAACCGTAAAAAGGAACAATACCACATGCAAAACAACAACGTGGAAAATTACACCCACAGCAGCGCACACAATCATGCAAAAATCCCTTCATCCAACACTCATGCAAACACATATACCGCAAAACAACAACTTAGTAGCGTATCCAAAATATTAGAGGAACCAGGCTGGGAATCACTCACATAGCGAAAATTAAATTACATATTCAATCTCTTGGATAAATTGGAAGGATGTCTCTGTATCAGTGAGGTTGAACATTTATTATCACCCCCATCATACTACGGTAGGAGGCATCTTGTCAATAAAGTTAGAATGAATAAGTGTAGAATAGATGGATTCAAGATGCTATTTTTTCACGACCGATAGGGGATCAGAATAACATTGCCGCGCCGCAGTAGGGGCCATATTCTTCTCAAAATTAGTCTGGTGTGTATTCACCCTCAGCCAAACACCCCAGCGGTGGCTTGTAGGGTCCTGAAATAACTGCGCGTCCTTTTCATCTCCCTTCATGCTTTCCAGCATGCTTAATGTCTTCCTTCCTCTACAACTCTCATCCAGGGGTTACATTTCTAAAACGTTTTTTTATTGATTACAATCCATCATGGATCACGAAGAGGTAGATCTTGTGAGACACAACTACCTCTTTTCGCCCAACTCGTTTTCATGTCTGGCAATAATAACACTCACGTTGCTGCGATGTTTACAAACGAAGTTTATTATAAACTTGAGATCCACATTTGCTGACGATGCAGTGATATACGAGTGCCAATAGCATAGGGAAATATCCAGTAATGAAGATAGGGAATAATTAAGAATCATTCAATCATTGGGAACTATGGGGAATCAAAGGGAACCTGGGAATCATTCCATTCAAAAGTGGTGCCAGGATAACAAATGAATAAATGTCTTTCGATAAATTCTTGGAGCGAAAGAATTTCTCCCGAAAACTCACTAAACAGGGAAACGACGTAGCAAGCTTAGAAACGGTAAAAACTTCGTTGTAACGATAACTAAGGATACGTCCTGGGTGAAAGACAATCGTTAAAGTTGCAAAATAAAAGTTAGGATTCATCTAAAGGATGCTTGGGCATTATAATGACAGGGTTAAAGAGCTTTCTCATTCCACATTATTTTGGCCCAACCTAAAAAATACCGCAGGTGTATGGCATCCTCACGACATTGCCTTAATTTTGGAACAAGCTCCAGTGCAACGTAGAGCAGCTAGGTTAGTGAAAACCCGCAACGAACAAGGTAGCAACGTCGACACACTATTAGAATAATTAGCATGAGAGCCACTACTTCACCGTTGGTTGAATTACAGGTGCAATGGTAGATCACGTAAAATCAGGGAAAAAGATTGTAGATGGAATGTAGATGGATGGATTTAAAGTGTCTTTTTTTCCTTGGACCAATGAAGATAAAAATAGATATGATCGCAAGCGCGTAGACAAATACCATTGGCTGTGCATATATTTCCCTGACTACCTGAATGTTTTTGTATTTAATAGACCCATCTTCATTAATATTCTCCCGCATGATTTTATTATACGTATCCTGTAATTGAATATTTATCCATGTAAGTCCCTTCTTTCGCGTGATGAACTTGTTCCAGTGCACGATAAAACAAATCTTTGTGTTCAGGTGTGACCATCGGGAATGTTCTTATGCGGCTGATGACGTCACACCCGCCACCGTACGTCCTCGCGGTGGCTAGCGGGGAATGCTTTGCATGCGTACACTTGTGTTTAGATGATAACGAAATTTTCAGGAAATCGGAAGATTGGTGTCATTAAAGGAACAACGTTGGCATGACGACTGCTGCAAAAGCTTTGTCTTTTCCAATTAATTGAAGAATGGCACTGGAATCACCTCCGGGAAAACCGATACGCGATGGAAGAATTCGTGCCCGAGTACGCACCAACCTTGAACCCAAAGGCATGCTCCCCGCTGAGACGGGGTTCGCCTCGAGAGCGATGACTATTGTTGATGTCCTCGGCAGTATTTCCCCTTTCACTTGATTATTGACGCAGTGGGACCTCTCCTATTTGGGTTTAACCAGGATTTACCCTTAACCGATGGTCGACCAACACCCTTCGCCTCCCAATTCGTTTTCGTCCGTCGTTCAAGCCAATAGGGATTGTCCACCCATGAATCCTCTCCACGAATAAAGAAACACGTGACATTTTTTATCTAGGCGCGTCCGTCAACTTTCAAAGAGATGTGAACATTTTTCTTCAGTTACAACAATGATTCCCGTGGTTAGTGACCTGCACATTTCATCTTCTCACGTACTTTATGCAATCGTAAAAATGTGTCCCCGTTATACGAATTACATTTTTTTGTGTCATCAAATTTTCCACTTTCTACATTTAAGGTACTTTCTATGTTGTTTCCTTCGTTTCAGAATGAGAGACCAAAAGTGTTCGGGGCGGAGATGTTGGGTGACTCCTTCTTTGTTAGGGTCGCCTCAAACATTGGGTATAGGCTGCAAGATGGTCCGTTGGATTTTATGAGGATTACTCTTTCATACGGTAGTTTTGCTTATTTCTAATATCATTTACTTCGTGGTTTTATAGTTCATCCTGCCCGTATTGGAATGTGTGTCTCAGGACAGACAACCGAGGAGTTGAAGAGGAGGACCCAAATTGTTAACGCGATAAACGAAGAAGTCATTGTATTGATTGGTTGCAATGACTTCACTAAGGTATTATGTTCACCCATTTAAACTTGAGAGACGATAACATTAATTAATATGCCCACCATTGCTGACTGATTTAATTACAGGGGACTAAGTTTCACTCATTAAGGGGTAGCTACTGCTCCTTAGTGAGAACTTTATGGAACAGGGGATGCAGAATAACACTGTTAACCGTGATACCAGCACCAAGGTTTTGGCATTGTTCCAAATATAGGGCACTTCTGGAGGCATTAAACAAAGCAATTTTGAATTGGCGAAAAAGTAAGTTCACAAAATGTCCTTACATATTTCTTTTTCGACGGTCGCGGTAGTCCTAGGGGTTGAGCGTTTCACTACAGAGTAGAAGGCCCGGGTTCCATTCTCGGGCGAGTCTATGGACACCAGCAGCTCCACCCAAGCTAGAGTAATTTTTCGGGTAGCAGGTCTTCCTGGGAAAACATAACCGGCCAGCACAAGGAAAGGAACTGGCCCTCCTACCCCAATGTGGGGATTTCACACGCCGTCAAGCTTAGTAATGGGTGACTACCATCACCTACCAAACCGACCTTCGGGTTGATTACTGTGTTTATGTGTTTTTTATTCCTTTTTCACACAGATAAAAAATATATCTTCTGCTACTTTCATTATTAGGGGGGATAAGGGTGATTGACGCGGCAAGCTTATTCGTCAATGCCAACGGAACGATAAAAACACAATATTTTGAGAGGTAATCGATATTCTTAAATATTCTTCCGTAAAATTTGAATAAGAAGTTCAACACTCACAATATTTCTTTCAGGTGGATAGGGCACCCAAATAGGAAGCGGTTAGACGGAATTCATTTGAACATCAAAGGTATGAATATATTGTTGAAAAAAATTAAACAAAAGTTAATCCCTTAAATCAGAGCGGGAGATGCTCCCTTTTTAATTAAGGGAAAGAGCGAGCGGTTTCTCATATGCCTCCCGGGGATCTCTTTTTCGCTCGTTTCTTCTCCAAGCACAAAGAGAAACGCATCTAGCGAGTAACCTCTTCGGGTGATGTGGAATAACTTGCAGATAAACTAAAACCGTGATGTATAAATGAACACTACCAATAATATAAAAAAAAGGTTATCCATACATACCTTCTAAGACCTTTTCATTCAATCCCATCTTCGCAGCTCAAGACATCAGAGAAAGAAAATGGAGAGGAGTGAAGAATCAGGATGAAGTGTGAAAGTGAGGAATCTGTGACCGGAATATGGTGCTAAATTGAAAAAAAACCTGTAAGTAATGAATTAGAAAACAGATTGCTGACTTGGTGTGCTTCCATTACAACATTGGTCTACTATGTGACACTGAAAATAAGAAAAAAACGGTCGTATTTCAGATAATATTGAGTGCATAAAAGAACAAACCATAAAAAAACCTATCTCCATGGGCCAAGTTCAGTGTCGTGTCGTTGTCACTTATGTTGGGCCCTGGTTATTATACGAAGCCAGGAGCATGGGGTAAATGAAAGACTACCGAAAGTACATGTGTAGCCTAGGGGGTATTGTGAATATTAGAGAAAAAAATGTTCTTGTTTAAGAGATATTGTGAAGTACTTTGTGTTTTCTCGTGTGAGATGACGACTGAGGTGAGGTAATTTGGCCCTGGTTACTAAACTAGGCCAGCAGCATGGGGTAAGCGAAAGACTGCTGAAAGTACATGTGTAGCCTAATGTGTAAGGTGAAAATTAGAGAAAAAAATGTTCTAGTTTAGGAGATATTGTGAAGTACTTTGTGTTTTCTCGTGTGAGATGACGACTGAGGTGAGGTAATTGGGCCCTGGTTACTAAACTAGGCCAGGAGCATGGGGTAAGCGAAATACTGCTGAAAGTACATGTGTAGCGTATGGTGTATTGTGAAAATTAGAGAAAAAAATGTTCTAGTTTAGGAGATATTCTGAAGTACTTTGTGTTTTTTCGTGTGAGATGACGACCGAGGTGAGATAATTGGGCCCTGGTTACTAAACTAGGCCAGGAGCATGGGGTAAGCGAAAGACTGCTTGAAGTACATGTGTAGCTCAGGGTGTATGGTGAAAATTAGAGAAAAAAATGTTCTAGTTTAGGAGATATTGTGAAGTACTTTGTGTTTTCTCTTGTGAGATGACGACTGAGGTGAGGTAATTGGGCCCTGGTTACTAAACTAGGCCAGGAGCATGGGGTAAGCGAAATACTGCTGAAAGTACATGTGTAGCGTATGGTGTATTGTGAAAATTAGAGAAAAAAATGTTCTAGTTTAGGAGATATTTTGAAATTCTTAGAAAATCAGCTGAGATAACCCTTTGCCGTGGGCCAAGTTCAGTGTCGTGTCGTAGTCACTTTTAATCGGCCCTGGCTACTAAACTAGGCCAGGAGCATGGGGTAAGCGAAAGACTGCTGAAAGTACATGTATAGCCTAGGGTGTATTGTGAAAATTAGAGAAAAAAATGTTCTAGTTTAGGAGATATTCTGAAGTACTTTGTGTTTTTTCGTGTGAGATGACGACCGAGGTGAGATAATTGGGCCCTGGTTACTAAACTAGGCCAGGAGCATGGGGTAAGCGAAAGACTGCTTGAAGTACATGTGTAGCTCAGGGTGTATGGTGAAAATTAGAGAAAAAAATGTTCTAGTTTAGAAGATATTGTGAAGTACTTTGTGTTTTCTCTTGTGAGATGACGACTGAGGTGAGGTAATTGGGCCCTGGTTACTAAACTAGGCCAGGAGCATGGGGTAAGCGAAAGACTGCTTGAAGTAGATGTGTAGGTCAGGGTGTATGGTGAAATTTAGAGAAAAAAATGTTCTAGTTTAGGAGATATTGTGAAGTACTTTGTGTTTTTTCGTGTGAGATTACGACTGAGGTGAGATAATTGGGCCCTGGTTACTAAACTAGGCCAGGAGCATGGGGTAAGCGAAAGACTGCTTGAAGTAGATGTGTAGGTCAGGGTGTATGGTGAAATTTAGAGAAAAAAATGTTCTAGTTTAGGAGATATTGTGAAGTACTTTGTGTTTTTTCGTGTGAGATGACGACTGAGGTGAGGTAATTGGGCCCTGGTTACTAAACTAGGCCAGGAGCATGGGGTAAGCGAAATACTGCTGAAAGTACATGTGTAGCGTATGGTGTATTGTGAAAATTAGAGAAAAAAATGTTCTAGTTTAGGAGATATTTTGAAATTCTTAGAAAATCAGCTGAGATAACCCTTTGCCGTGGGCCAAGTTCAGTGTCGTGTCGTAGTCACTTTTAATCGGCCCTGGCTACTAAACTAGGCCAGGAGCATGGGGTAAGCGAAAGACTCCTGAAAGTACATGTATAGCCTAGGGTGTATTGTGAAAATTAGAGAAAAAAATGTTCTAGTTTAGGAGATATTCTGAAGTACTTTGTGTTTTTTCGTGTGAGATGACGACTGAGGTGAGGTAATAGGGCCCTGGTTACTAAACTAGGCCAGGAGCATGGGGTAAGCGAAAGACTGCTTGAAGTACATGTGTAGCTCAGGGTGTATGGTGAAAATTAGAGAAAAAAATGTTCTAGTTTAGAAGATATTGCGAAGTACTTTGTGTTTTCTCTTGTGAGATGACGACTGAGGTGAGGTAATTGGGCCCTGGTTACTAAACTAGGCCAGGAGCATGGGGTAAGCGAAAGACTTCTTGAAGTAGATGTGTAGGTCAGGGTGTATGGTGAAATTTAGAGAAAAAAATGTTCTGGTTTAGGAGATATTGTGAAGTACTTTGTGTTTTTTCGTGTGAGATGACGACTGAGGTGAGGTAATTGGGCCCTGGTTACTAAACTATGCCAGGAGCAAGGGGTAAGCGAAATACTGCTGAAAGTACATGTGTAGCCTAATGTGTATTGTGAAAATTAGAGAAAAATATGTTCTAGTTTAGGAGATATTTTGAAATTCTTAGAAAATCAGCTGAGATAACCCTTTACCGTGGGCCAAGTTCAGTGTCGTGTCGTAGTCACTTTTAATCGGCCCTGGCTACTAAACTAGGCCAGGAGCATGGGGTAAGCGAAAGACTGCTTAAAGTACATGTATAGCCTAGGGTGTATGGTGAAAATTAGAGAAAAAAATGTTCTAGTTTAGGAGATATTGTGAAGTACTTTGTGTTTTTTCGTTTGAGATGACGACTGAAGTGAGGTAATTGGGCCCTGGTTACTAAACTAGGCCAGGAGCATGGGGTAAGCGAAAGACTGCTGAAAGTACATGTGTAGCCTAATGTGTAAGGTGAAAATTAGAGAAAAAAATGTTCTAGTTTAGGAGATATTGTGAAGTACTTTGTGTTTTTTCGTGTGAGATGACGACTGAGGTGAGGTAATTGGGCCCTGGTTACTAAACTAGGCCAGGAGCATGGGGTAAGCGAAAGACTGCTTGAAGTACATGTGTAGCTCAGGGTGTATGGTGAAAATTAGAGAAAAAAATGTTCTAGTTTAGGAGATATTGTGAAGTACTTTGTGTTTTCTCTTGTGAGATGACGACTGAGGTGAGGTAATTGGGCCCTGGTTACTAAACTAGGCCAGGAGCATGGGGTAAGCGAAATACTGCTGAAAGTACATGTGTAGCGTATGGTGTATTGTGAAAATTAGAGAAAAAAATGTTCTAGTTTAGGAGATATTTTGAAATTCTTAGAAAATCAGCTGAGATAACCCTTTGCCGTGGGCCAAGTTCAGTGTCGTGTCGTAGTCACTTTTAATCGGCCCTGGCTACTAAACTAGGCCAGGAGCATGGGGTAAGCGAAAGACTGCTGAAAGTACATGTATAGCCTAGGGTGTATTGTGAAAATTAGAGAAAAAAATGTTCTAGTTTAGGAGATATTCTGAAGTACTTTGTGTTTTTTCGTGTGAGATGACGACCGAGGTGAGATAATTGGGCCCTGGTTACTAAACTAGGCCAGGAGCATGGGGTAAGCGAAATACTGCTGAAAGTACATGTGTAGCGTATGGTGTATTGTGAAAATTAGAGAAAAAAATGTTCTAGTTTAGGAGATATTTTGAAATTCTTAGAAAATCAGCTGAGATAACCCTTTGCCGTGGGCCAAGTTCAGTGTCGTGTCGTAGTCACTTTTAATCGGCCCTGGCTACTAAACTAGGCCAGGAGCATGGGGTAAGCGAAAGACTGCTGAAAGTACATGTATAGCCTAGGGTGTATTGTGAAAATTAGAGAAAAAAATGTTCTAGTTTAGGAGATATTCTGAAGTACTTTGTGTTTTTTCGTGTGAGATGACGACCGAGGTGAGATAATTGGGCCCTGGTTACTAAACTAGGCCAGGAGCATGGGGTAAGCGAAATACTGCTGAAAGTACATGTGTAGCGTATGGTGTATTGTGAAAATTAGAGAAAAAAATGTTCTAGTTTAGGAGATATTTTGAAATTCTTAGAAAATCAGCTGAGATAACCCTTTGCCGTGGGCCAAGTTCAGTGTCGTGTCGTAGTCACTTTTAATCGGCCCTGGCTACTAAACTAGGCCAGGAGCATGGGGTAAGCGAAAGACTGCTGAAAGTACATGTATAGCCTAGGGTGTATTGTGAAAATTAGAGAAAAAAATGTTCTAGTTTAGGAGATATTGTGAAGTACTTTGTGTTTTTTCGTGTGAGATGACGACTGAGGTGAGATAATTGGGCCCTGGTTACTAAACTAGGCCAGGAGCAGGGGGTAAGCGAAAGACTGCTTGAAGTACATGTGTAGCTCAGGGTGTATGGTGAAAATTAGAGAAAAAAATGTTCTAGTTTAGGAGATATTGTGAAGTACTTTGTGTTTTCTCGTGTGAGATGACGATCGAGGTGAGATAATTGGGCCCTGGTTACTAAACTAGGCCAGGAGCATGGGGTAAGCGAAAGACTGCTTGAAGTACATGTGTAGCTCAGGGTGTATGGTGAAAATTAGAGAAAAAAATGTTCTAGTTTAGGAGATATTGTGAAGTACTTTGTGTTTTCTCGTGTGAGATGACGACTGAGGAGAGGTAATAGGGCCCTGGTTACTAAACTAGGCCAGGAGCATGGGGTAAGCGAAAGACTGCTTGAAGTACATGTGTAGCTCAGGGTGTATTGTGAAAATTAGAGAAAAAAATGTTCTAGTTTAGGAGATATTGTGAAGTACTTTGTGTTTTTTCGTGTGAGATGACGACTGAGGTGAGGTAATTGGGCCCTGGTTACTAAACTAGGCCAGGAGCATGGGGTAAGCGAAAGACTGCTTGAAGTACATGTGTAGCTCAGGGTGTATGGTGAAAATTAGAGAAAAAAATGTTCTAGTTTAGGAGATATTGTGAAGTACTTTGTGTTTTTTCGTGTGAGATGACGACCCTTTGGACTGCACTGGGCCCTGGATGCTACATTAGCCTATGGATGTGGTTTTTATGCCTATGCCGTGATAGAGCAGGGATTGCCGAGTGTTTTTGGTGATTTTCAAGAAAGGTACTTCTGTAGTTCAGCAGATATTGTCGAAAACGTTTTCGTTAGGACCTCATAGTTTTTGATATGAAAGACGACTTCCCGCTTGGGCTACCTTCAGTGTAGAGTTCATTCTAGGGCCCTATATCGTTTACTACATAATTCATCCCGGTCTTACAATTGCAAGTGGTTACAGGGAGTCTCACTGGGTTTAGTGTGTCCGTTGTAGTCGGATTATTGCAATGGTTTAGGGGATTTACTTAGTTACGTCGTGCAAAAATATTTACGTTGGTATGACTGAAAAATCCAGAGCTCCAACGGCCGGTGGATAGCCGTGGGCTAGCTCGTCGTGGGCCAAGTTCAGTTAAGTGGGCACCAACGCTTATTACCCCCATCATGTTACAATATACCTCTTTTTCATTTTCAATAAGATGTCATTTCACCGTATTCTTGAATGTCTTTGCTAATGAATGAAAATATCCGAAGATTATAAAGAATGTTAATGCAGTAGATTTAGAACTATACCATGGAGTACCCAAGAATCATTATCTAACAACGTATATCGGAACAAGTAGCTTCCAAATTCTTCATTACTTGATTTAATACGGAAAAACGGATTGCATCTAATTATAACAGCATCAATACGAAAGGGTAATAAATACAGTTGCTCTAGATAATCAACAAAGAATGTTTAAATAAGAAATTTGGCAAATCGCGGTTGTGTGCCCACAAATAATTACCCAACATATTATAAAGGGGAACGCAATGTTTCACAACTTCTTAATTACTAATTTCAAGGGGCATTCATAAATATGTCCTTTCGTGTATTTATTCTAAATGCGAACGTTTTATTTCGTGCATTACTTCTCCGATGTTTTCCAAACAACGAATGAATGTGAAGTATTAACAATAATAGATGACTGTTTTGAATCGGTGAATTTGTTTACGGCTTTTTTCACCATAAGCTGGTTCAGCATGGTTTCCTCAGAAAGCCAAAAAACTTACATGAATTTTTTCAGTATATATCACATGTAGAAAAGGTTATTAACATGGCATAGGGATATTTTACAAGCATTCTTTTATACTTTTCTTTACGTAAGGAACGAAATTCATCCACTGAGTACAAAGGCTTAAGAAGCGAGTATGCGTTATGCTGGAAATAATTTGAATAAGTTGCTTTTAAATCTAGAGAAAACATGTTTAAAAAAATCTTTGACTTTGACTCCTTGGTGCTATGGTCCATCACCACTCAAATTAGACGATCTTGCTTCAATGGACATGTAAAGTTTAGTGCATGTATCATGATGATGGATATTTAGTTTTTTTGTATATATGCATGCCATTCTCAACAAATAAGATTAGATTGTGTAATAAAGAGCAGCCAGGACCTTCTGGAAACTGGGGAGCCTTCGAGTCGTGGAAAAGCCGCTGATAGAAGTGCGCCGACGCTCAAGGGGTGTACTTAATAGAATTTGCAACTCATCCCGTTACTTTAAACAAAACATACATTAATGCCGCCTAATCAGTCTTCACTGTGAGTTACGGCCAAGGCTCAATGAAAGTGCCATGCATTACTTTACATAATAGATTTGTAACTGGAATTTTTGTCGTGGGCCAATGTCATGCAAATTACGTGGCAGGGCTTTACAAAAATATATTTCACAAATCATAACGGAAGGATTTCTCTTGGCTTACTGTTAAATCGGAGATTGAGGCATAGTATGTAAATATGTGAAAGAAGAAATTTATCTTCACGATTTAAGGAATTAAGAACTCAAATTCGAGAAAAATTTTCTCGAACGAAGGGTAATTATGTGGGATTTTGTTTTCCTGCTCTGGTGATACATCATTTAAGCGAATGGCTACGATGAAAACTCACTAGTCATTGCTAGATGTATGAAGACAAAAGAAATGATAAACCCCAGCCAGGAACGGAACTTCACCACTTAGGGTTGCCTTTAATTCTATTTTACATAATCCATTACTTACGAAAGGCTGGCTACGCAGGATGACTCATGGGAGTCATAAAAATGCATGACAAAAAAATATATGACAATGGAGCGTTATATATTATAATAATATTTTATTGGATTACAAAACATTTTTCATATAGTAGAGGGCGTTACTGGCGTGGAAGAGAATGTACACATTCTATATGTAGATGTGATGAAAACTTTCTATCCATTAATCACTCTTTCGACTTTTGCGGGAAACTTACGTAGTTCGATGAACATCACTGTTACTTATTTTATAGGATAAATAATTAATTTTCGTAAATATTGTACATTAAATTGTACTTTTGGTAAGAAAGATATTACCGCCAACTTTAGGCAACTTCTGAACTAACATCGGGAAGAGTTTTTTACTTGTCATGATCGATGTATCTAGGATCTCGATGTTTCCCCAGAGGATATTTTGGCACCAATTGAGCAACAAACATGGATGCATGTAATGCAGTCGAAAGAGAAGTGGATAAAGTATTGCTCAAATTCGGCGCCATCAGCGATCATGCTAGCCGTGTGTTATTAGACATTATCAATCACATTTTTAGTCTCAAAAAGGAACTTGAGGAAGGTGAGTTTTGCCTGCATTCTTGAATGTGTATGTTGATTACAATGCCTCCTGCTTTGTTTTTGTTTGGACATCTTAAGTTTTATCATTATTTCTTTGCATTTCTTCGAATTCACGGAGATATGTGTTTATGAAATACGAAATATTCCTATTTCAGCTCCGACAGACCATGAATTGACTCCTGGGCAGATACAAATCCTGAAGCAGGCTATTAACAAGGTTCGAGAGACAGTTCAGCTCCTTGCTACAGACCACCGCGAACTTCACAGCACAGTTTCGAAAGTTGGGAAAGCCACTGACAGGGTGAGATACGAAACATTAACAAGCTCAGTTTGTTGATCGGCCTATATGGAAATACGCAAGTTTTTTTTGTATTGAAATGACAGTTTCATTGAATTAGTTTTCGACACATGGTGAGTGACACTGCTCTCTATATTATAATTATTTCAGAATTTTGTGGCCGATTTTGCTTCGACCAGTCGAGAGGATGTATTTTCAGGTCCCGAGAAAGTGCAATTGCTCAATCAAGTTATTTGTCAACATTTTTATCGCCAAGGAATTCTAGACATAGCAGAGGAATTAGCCAAGGTAGGATTCCTTCATTTATTACCGTAATGAATGTTCGAATAGTTGTTTTGGCCCTTTCTTGATTATATATTTTATTTACAAAGATTGCATGTTAGCAGAAACAAAGTCTCTTTTGATAAACGTTAATTATTCACTTAACTGAACTTGGCCCACGACGAGCTAGCCCACGGCTATCCACCGGCCGTTGGAGATCTGGATTTTTCAGTCATACCAACGTAAATATTTTTGCACGACGTAACTAAGTAAATCCCCTAAACCATTGCAATAATCCGACTACAACGGACACACTAAACCCAATGATACTCCCTGTAACCACTTGCAATTGTAAGACCAGGATGAATTATGTAGTAAACGATATAGGGCCCTAGAATGAACTCTACACTGAAGTTAGCCCAAGCGGGAAGTCGTCTTTCATATCAAAAACTATGAGGTCCTAACGAAAACGTTTTCGACAATATCTGCTGAACTACAGAAGTACTTTTCTTGAAAATCACCAGAAACACTCGGCAATCCCTGCTCTATCACGGCATAGGCATAAAAACCACATCCATAGGCTAATGTAGCATCCAGGGCCCAGTGCAGTCCAAAGGGTCGCCCTTTCATACCAAAAATAAGAAATTACTTAACAATATCTACTAAACTAGAACATTTTTTTCTCTAAATTTCACAATACACCATAGGCTACACATGTACTTTCGGCAGTCTTTCGCTTACCCCATGCTCCTGGCCTAGTTTAGTAACCAGGGCCCAATTACCTCACCTCAGTCGTCATCTCACACGAAAAAACACAAAGTACATCACAATATCTCCTAAACTAGAACATTTTTTTCTCTAATTTTCACCATACACCCTGAGCTACACATGTACTTCAAGCAGTCTTTCGCTTACCCCATGCTCCTGGCCTAGTTTAGTAACCAGGGCCCAATTATCTCACCTCAGTCGTCATCTCACACGAAAAAACACAAAGTACTTCACAATATCTCCTAAACTAGAACATTTTTTTCTCTAATTTTCACCATACACCCTGAGCTACACATGTACTTCAAGCAGTCTTTCGCTTACCCCATGCTCCTGGCCTAGTTTAGTAACCAGGGCCCAATTATCTCACCTCGATCGTCATCTCACACGAAAAAACACAAAGTACTTCACAATATCTCCTAAACTAGAACATTTTTTTCTCTAATTTTCACAATACACCCTAGGCTATACATGTACTTTCAGCAGTCTTTCGCTTACCCCATGCTCCTGGCCTAGTTTAGTAGCCAGGGCCGATTAAAAGTGACTACGGCACGACACTGAACTTGGCCCACGGCAAAGGGTTATCTCAGCTGATTTTCTAAGAATTTCAAAATATCTCCTAAACTGGAACATTTTTTTCTCTAATTTTCACAATACACCATAGGCTACACATGTACTTTCAGCAGTATTTCGCTTACCCCATGCTCCTGGCCTAGTTTAGTAACCAGGGCCCAATTACCTCACCTCAGTCGTCATCTCACACGAAAAAACACAAAGTACTTCACAATATCTCCTAAACTAGAACATTTTTTTCTCTAATTTTCACCATACACCCTGAGCTACACATGTACTTCAAGCAGTCTTTCGCTTACCCCATGCTCCTGGCCTAGTTTAGTAACCAGGGCCCAATTATCTCACCTCGATCGTCATCTCACACGAAAAAACACAAAGTACTTCACAATATCTCCTAAACTAGAACATTTTTTTCTCTAATTTTCACAATACACCCTAGGCTATACATGTACTTTCAGCAGTCTTTCGCTTACCCCATTGTCCTGGCCTAGTTTAGTAGCCAGGGCCGATTAAAAGTGACTACGGCACGACACTGAACTTGGCCCACGGCAAAGGGTTATCTCAGCTGATTTTCTAAGAATTTCAAAATATCTCCTAAACTGGAACATTTTTTTCTCTAATTTTCACAATACACCATAGGCTACACATGTACTTTCAGCAGTATTTCGCTTACCCCATGCTCCTGGCCTAGTTTAGTAACCAGGGCCCAATTACCTCACCTCAGTCGTCATCTCACACGAGAAAACACAAAGTACTTCACAATATCTCCTAAACTAGAACATTTTTTTCTCTAATTTTCACCATAGACCCTGAGCTACACATGTCCTTCAAGCAGTCTTTCGCTTACCCCATGCTCCTGGCCTAGTTTAGTAACCAGGGCCCAATTACCTCACCTCAGTCGTCATCTCACACGAAGAAACACAAAGTACTTTACAATATCTCCTAAACTAGAACATTTTTTTCTCTAATTTTCACCATACACCCTGAGCTACACATGTCCTTCAAGCAGTCTTTCGCATACCCCATGCTCCTGGCCTAGTTTAGTAACCAGGGCCCAATTATCTCACCTCGGTCGTCATCTCACACGAAAAAACACAAAGTACTTCATAATATCTCCTAAACTAGAACATTTTTTTCTCTAATTTTCACAATACACCCTAGGCTATACATGTACTTTCAGCAGTCTTTCGCTTACCCCATGCTCCTGGTCTAGTTTAGTAGCCAGGGCCGATTAAAAGTGACTACGACACGACACTGAACTTGGCCCACGGCAAAGGGTTATCTCAGCTGATTTTCTAAGAATTTAAAAATATCTCCTTTACTAGAACATTTTTTTCTCTAATTTTCACCATACACCCTAAGCTAAACATGTACTTCAAGCAGTCTTTCGCTTACCCCATGCTCCTGGCCTAGTTTAGTAACCAGGGCCCAATTACCTCACCTCAGTCGTCATCTCACACGAAAAAACACAAAGTACTTCACAATATCTCCTAAACTAGAACATTTTTTTCTCCAAATTTCACAATACACATTAGGCTACACATGTACTTCAAGCAGTCTTTCGCTTACCCCATGCTCCTGCCCTAGTTTAGTAACAAGGGCCCAATAACCTCACATCGGTCGTCATCTCACACGAGAAAACACAAAGTACTTCACAATATCTCCTAAACTAGAACATTTTTTTCTCTAATTTTCACAATACACATTAGGCTACACATGTACTTTCAGCAGTCTTTCGCTTACCCCATGCTCCTGGCCTAGTTTAGTAGCCAGGGCCGATTAAAAGTGACTACGACACGACACTGAACTTGGCCCACGGCAAAGGGTTCTCTCCGCTGATTTTCTAAGAATTTCACAATATCTCCTTAAGTAGAACATTTTTTCTCTAATTTTCACAATACACCATAGGCTACACATGTACTTTCAGCAGTATTTCGCTTACCCCATGCTCCTGGCCTAGTTTAGTAACCAGGGCCCAATTACCTCACCTCAGTCGTCATCTCACACGAGAAAACATAAAGTACTTCACAATATCTCCTAAACTAGAACATTTTTTTCTATAAATTTAACCCTACACCCCGAGCTACACATGTAATTCAAGCAGGTTTTCGCTTACTCCATGCTCCTGGCCTAGTTTAGTAACCAGGGCCCAATTATCTCACCTCAGTCGTCATCTCACACGAAAAAACACAAAGTACTTCACAATATCTCCTAAACTAGAACATTTTTTTCTCTAATTTTCACAATACACCCTAAGCTATACATATACATTCAGCAGTCTTTCGCTTACCCCATGCTCCTGGCCTAGTTTAGTAGCCAGGGCCGATTAAAAGTGACTACGACACGACACTGAACTTGGCCCACGGCAAAGGGTTATCTCAGCTGATTTTCTAAGAATTTCAAAATATCTCCTAAAATAGAACATTTTTTTCTCTAATTTTCACAATACACCATAGGCTACACATGTACTTTCAGCAGTATTTCGCCTACCCCATGCTCCTGGCCTAGTTTAGTAACCAGGGCCCAATTACCTCACCTCAGTCGTCATCTCACACGAGAAAACACAAAGTACTTCACAATATCTCCTAAACTAGAACATTTTTTTCTCCAAATTTCACAATACACATTAGGCTACACATGTACTTCAAGCAGTCTTTCGCTTACCCCATGCTCCTGGCCTAGTTTAGTAACCAGGGCCATATAACCTCACCTCAGTCGTCATCTCACACGAAAAAACACAAAGTACTTCACAATATCTCCTAAACTAGAACATTTTTTTCTCTAATTTTCACCATACACCCTGAGCTACACATGTACTTCAAGCAGTCTTTCGCTTACCCCATGCTCCTGGCCTAGTTTAGTAACCAGGGCCCAATTATCTCACCTCAGTCGTCATCTCACACGAAAAAACACAAAGTACTTCACAATATCTCCTAAACTAGAACATTTTTTTCTCTAATTTTCACCATACACCCTGAGCTACACATGTACTTCAAGCAGTCTTTCGCTTACCCCATGCTCCTGGCCTAGTTTAGTAACCAGGGCCCAATAACCTCACATCGGTCGTCATCTCACACGAGAAAACACAAAGTACTTCACAATATCTCCTAAACTAGAACATTTTTTTCTCTAATTTTCACAATACACCCTAGGCTATACATGTACTTTCAGCAGTCTTTCGCTTACCCCATCCTCCTGGCCTAGTTTAGTAGCCAGGGCCGATTAAAAGTGACTACGGCACGACACTGAACTTGGCCCACGGCAAAGGGTTATCTCAGCTAATTTTCTAAGAATTTCAAAATATCTCCTAAACTGGAACATTTTTTTCTCTAATTTTCACAATACACCATAGGCTACACATGTACTTTCAGCAGTATTTCGCTTACCCCATGCTCCTGGCCTAGTTTAGTAACCAGGGCCCAATTACCTCACCTCAGTCGTCATCTCACACGAGAAAACACAAAGTACTTCACAATATCTCCTAAACTAGAACATTTTTTTCTCTAATTTTCACAATACACCCTAGGCTATACATGTACTTTCAGCAGTCTTTCGCTTACCCCATTGTCCTGGCCTAGTTTAGTAACCAGGGCCCAATTACCTCACCTCAGTCGTCATCTCACACGAGAAAACACAAAGTACTTCACAATATCTCCTAAACTAGAACATTTTTTTCTCTAATTTTCACCATAGACCCTGAGCTACACATGTCCTTCAAGCAGTCTTTCGCTTACCCCATGCTCCTGGCCTAGTTTAGTAACCAGGGCCCAATTACCTCACCTCAGTCGTCATCTCACACGAAAAAACACAAAGTACTTCATAATATCTCCTAAACTAGAACATTTTTTTCTCTAATTTTCACAATACACCCTAGGCTATACATGTACTTTCAGCAGTCATTCGCTTACCCCATGCTCCTGGCCTAGTTTAGTAGCCAGGGCCGATTAAAAGTGACTACGACACGACACTGAACTTGGCCCACGGCAAAGGGTTATCTCAGCTGATTTTCTAAGAATTTCAAAATATCTCCTAAACTGGAACATTTTTTTCTCTAATTTTCACAATACACCATAGGCTACACATGTACTTTCAGCAGTATTTCGCTTACCCCATGCTCCTGGCCTAGTTTAGTAACCAGGGCCCAATTACCTCACCTCAGTCGTCATCTCACACGAAAAAACACAAAGTACTTCATAATATCTCCTAAACTAGAACATTTTTTTATCTAATTTTCACCATACACCCTGAGCTACACATGTACTTTCAGCAGTCTTTCGCTTACTCCATGCTCCTGGCCTAGTTTAGTTACCAGGGCCCAATTATCTCACCTCAGTCGTCATCTCAAACGAAAAAACACAAAGTACTTCATAATATCTCCTAAACTAGAACATTTTTTTCTCTAATTTTCACCATACACCCTGAGCTACACATGTCCTTCAAGCAGTCTTTCGCTTACCCCATGCTCCTGGCCTAGTTTAGTAACCAGGGCCCAATTACCTCACCTCAGTCGTCATCTCACACGAAAAAACACAAAGTACTTCACAATATCTCCTAAAGTAGAACATTTTTTTCTCTAATTTTCACAATACACATTAGGCTACACATGTACTTTCAGCAGTCTTTCGCTTACCCCATGCTCCTGGCCTAGTTTAGTAGCCAGGGCCGATTAAAAGTGACTACGGCACGACACTGAACTTGGCCCACGGCAAAGGGTTATCTCAGCTGATTTTCTAAGAATTTCAAAATATCTCCTTAACTGGAACATTTTTTTCTCTAATTTTCACAATACACCATAGGCTACACATGTACTTTCAGCAGTATTTCGCTTACCCCATGCTCCTGGCCTAGTTTAGTAACCAGGGCCCAATTACCTCACCTCAGTCGTCATCTCACACGAAAAAACACAAAGTACTTCACAATATCTCCTAAACTAGAACATTTTTTTCTCTAATTTTCACCATACACCCTGAGCTACACATGTACTTCAAGCAGTCTTTCGCTTACCCCATGCTCCTGGCCTAGTTTAGTAGCCAGGGCCGATTAAAAGTGACTACGACACGACACTGAACTTGGCCCACGGCAAAGGGTTATCTCAGCTGATTTTCTAAGAATTTCAAAATATCTCCTTAACTAGAACATTTTTTTCTCTAATTTTCACAATACACCATAGGCTACACATGTACTTTCAGCAGTATTTCGCTTACCCCATGCTCCTGGCCTAGTTTAGTAACCAGGGCCCAATTACCTCACCTCAGTCGTCATCTCACACGAGAAAACACAAAGTACTTCACAATATCTCTTAAACTAGAATATTTTTTTCTCTAATTTTCACCATACACCCTGAGCTACACATGTACTTCAAGCAGTCTTTCATTTACCCCATGCTCCTGGCTTCGTATAATAACCAGGGCCCAACATAAGTGACAACGACACGACACTGAACTTGGCCCATGGAGATAGGTTTTTTGATAGTTTGTTCTTTTATGCACTCAATATTATCTGAAATACGACCGTTATTTTCTTCTTTTCAGTGTCACATAGTAGATTCATGTTGTAATGGAAACACACCAAGTCAGCAATCTGTTTTCTAATTCATTACTTACAGGTTCTTTTTCATTTTAGCACCATATTCCGGTCACAGATTCCTCACTTTCACACTTCCTCCTGATTCTTCACTCCTTTCCATTTTCTTTCTCTGATGTCTTGAGCTGCGAAGATGGGATTGAATGAAAAGGTCTTAGAAGGTATGTATGGATAACCTTTTTTTTATATTATTGGTAGTGTTCATTTATACATCACGGTTTTAGTTTATCTGCAAGTTATTCCACAACACCCGAAGAGGTTACTCGCTAGATGCGTTTCTCTTTGTGCTTGGAGAAGAAACGAGCGAAAAAGAGATCCCCGGGAGGCATATGAGAAACCGCTCGCTCTTTCCCTTAATTAAAAAGGGAGCATCTCCCGCTCTGATTTAAGGGATTAACTTTTGTTTAATTTTTTTCAACAATATATTCATACCTTTGATGTTCAAATGAATTCCGTCTAACCGCTTCCTGTTTGGGTGCCCTATCCACCTGAAAGATATATTGTGAGTGTTGAACTTCTTATTCAAATTTTACGGAAGAATATTTAAGAATATCGATTACCTCTCAAAATATTGTGTTTTTATCGTTCCGTTGGCATTGACGAATAAGCTTGCCGCGTCAATCACCCTTATCCCCCCTAATAATGAAAGTAGCAGAAGATATATTTTTTATCTGTGTGAAAAAGGAATAAAAAAGACATAAACACAGTAATCAACCCGAAGGTCGGTTTGGTAGGTGATGGTAGAGTTCACCCATTACTAAGCTTGACGGCGTGTGAAATCCCCACATTGGGGTAGGGGGGCCAGTTCCTTTCTTTGTGCTGGCCGGTTATGTTTTCCCAGGAAGACCTGCTACCCGAAAAATTACTCTAGCTTGGGTGGATCTGCTGGTGTCCATAGACTCGCCCGAGAATGGAACCCGGGCCTTCTACTCTGTAGTGAAACGCTCAACCCGTAGGACTACCACGACCGTCGAAAAAGAAATATGTAAGGACATTTTGTGAACTTACTTTTTCGCCAATTCAAAATTGCTTTGTTTAATGTCTCCAGAAGCGCCCTATATTTGGAACAATGCCAAAACCTTGGTGCTGGTATCACGGTTAACAGTGTTATTCTGCATCCCCTGTTCCATAAAGTTCTCACTAAGGAGCAGTAGCTACCCCTTAATGAGTGAAACTTAGTCCCCTGTAATTAAATCAGTCAGCAATGGTGGGCATATTAATTAATGTTATCGTCTCTCAAGTTTAAATGGGTGAACATAATACCTTAGTGAAGTCATTGCAACCAATCAATACAATGACTTCTTCGTTTATCGCGTTAACAATTTGGGTCCTCCTCTTCAACTCCTCGGTTGTCTGTCCTGAGACACACATTCCGATACGGGCAGGATGAACTATAAAACCACAAAGTAAATGATATTAGAAATAAGCAAAACTACCGTATGAAAGAGTAATCCTCATAAAATCCAACGCACCATCTTGCAGCCTATACCCAATGTTTGAGGCGACCCTAACAAAGAAGGAGTCACCCAACATCTCCGCCCCGAACACTTTAGGTCTCTCATTCTGAAACGAAGGAAACAACATAGAAAGTACCTTAAATGTAGAAAGTGGAAAATTTGATGACACAAAAAAATGTAATTCGTATAACGGGGACACATTTTTACGATTGCATAAAGTACGTGAGAAGATGAAATGTGCAGGTCACTTACCACGGGAATCATTGTTGTAACTGAAGAAAAATGTTCACATCTCTTTGAAAGTTGACGGACGCGCCTAGATAAAAAATGTCACGTGTTTCTTTATTCGTGGAGAGGATTCATGGGTGGACAATCCCTATTGGCTTGAACGACGGACGAAAACGAATTGGGAGGCGAAGGGTGTTGGTCGACCATCGGTTAAGGGTAAATCCTGGTTAAACCCAAATAGGAGAGGTCCCACTGCGTCAAAAATCAAGTGAAAGGGGAAATACTGCCGAGGACATCAACAATAGCCATCGCTCTCGAGGCGAACCCCGTCTCAGCGGGGAGCATGCCTTTGGGTTCAAGGTTGGTGCGTACTCGGGCACGAATTCTTCCATCGCGTATCGGTTTTCCCGGAGGTGATTCCAGTGCCATTCTTCAATTAATTGGAAAAGACAAAGCTTTTGCAGCAGTCGTCATGCCAACGTTGTTCCTTTAATGACACCAATCTTCCGATTTCCTGAAAATTTCGTTATCATCTAAACACAAGTGTACGCATGCAAAGCATTCCCCGCTAGCCACCGCGAGGACGTACGGTGGCGGGTGTGACGTCATCAGCCGCATAAGAACATTCCCGATGGTCACACCTGAACACAAAGATTTGTTTTATCGTGCACTGGAACAAGTTCATCACGCGAAAGAAGGGACTTACATGGATAAATATTCAATTACAGGATACGTATAATAAAATCATGCGGGAGAATATTAATGAAGATGGGTCTATTAAATACAAAAACATTCAGGTAGTCAGGGAAATATATGCACAGCCAATGGTATTTGTCTACGCGCTTGCGATCATATCTATTTTTATCTTCATTGGTCCAAGGAAAAAAAGACACTTTAAATCCATCCATCTACATTCCATCTACAATCTTTTTCCCTGATTTTACGTGATCTACCATTGCACCTGTAATTCAACCAACGGTGAAGTAGTGGCTCTCATGCTAATTATTCTAATAGTGTGTCGACGTTGCTACCTTGTTCGTTGCGGGTTTTCACTAACCTAGCTGCTCTACGTTGCACTGGAGCTTGTTCCAAAATTAAGGCAATGTCGTGAGGATGCCATACACCTGCGGTATTTTTTAGGTTGGGCCAAAATAATGTGGAATGAGAAAGCTCTTTAACCCTGTCATTATAATGCCCAAGCATCCTTTAGATGAATCCTAACTTTTATTTTGCAACTTTAACGATTGTCTTTCTCCCAGGACGTATCCTTAGTTATCGTTACAACGAAGTTTTTACCGTTTCTAAGCTTGCTACGTCGTTTCCCTGTTTAGTGAGTTTTCGGGAGAAATTCTTTCGCTCCAAGAATTTATCGAAACACATTTATTCATTTGTTATCCTGGCACCACTTTTGAATGGAATGATTCCCAGGTTCCCTTTGATTCCCCATAGTTCCCAATGATTGAATGATTCTTAATTATTCCCTATCTTCATTACTGGATATTTCCCTATGCTATTGGCACTCGTATATCACTGCATCGTCAGCAAATGTGGATCTCAAGTTTATAATAAACTTCGTTTGTAAACATCGCAGCAACGTGAGTGTTATTATTGCCAGACATGAAAACGTGTTGGGCGAAAAGAGGTAGTTGTGTCTCACAAGATCTACCTCTTCGTGATCCATGATGGATTGTAATCAATAAAAAAACGTTTTAGAAATGTAACCCCTGGATGAGAGTTGTAGAGGAAGGAAGACATTAAGCATGCTGGAAAGCATGAAGGGAGATGAAAAGGACGCGCAGTTATTTCAGGACCCTACAAGCCACCGCTGGGGTGTTTGGCTGACGGTGAATACACAACAGACTAATTTTGAGAAGAATATGGCCCCTACTGCGGCGCGACAATGTTATTCTGATCCCCTATCGGTCGTGAAAAAATAGCATCTTGAATCCATCTATTCTACACTTCTACATCTACATCTACATCTACTCAATACCCCGCAAGCCGCCGCAAGGGCGTGTGGCGGGGGGTGCTAGGACACCACCCATAATTTAGAAAAGAAAAATAATTAAAAAAAAAATCGCATGCAATAACGACAATTATTCATTCTAACTTTATTGACAAGATGCCTCCTACCGTAGTATGATGGGGGTGATAATAAATGTTCAACCTCACTGATACAGAGACATCCTTCCAATTTATCCAAGAGATTGAATATGTAATTTAATTTTCGCTATGTGAGTGATTCCCAGCCTGGTTCCTCTAATATTTTGGATACGCTACTAAGTTGTTGTTTTGCGGTATATGTGTTTGCATGAGTGTTGGATGAAGGGATTTTTGCATGATTGTGTGCGCTGCTGTGGGTGTAATTTTCCACGTTGTTGTTTTGCATGTGGTATTGTTCCTTTTTACGGTTGGTGAACTAACACCCCCCGCCACACGCCCTTGCGGCGGCTTGCGGGGTATTATGTAGATGTAGATGTAGAAGTTTATCATTGTACAAATCTAGCTCCTCAGCGATGAACGCGATCTATTTTCGCAATCAATCCAACTTCGTCAGGATTCCTTTTTGATGATTCATTAACGCCTTTCATGGGGAGCACATATCGGGACAATATGCGGATCGGCTTTAAAGAAATTGGCTTCATAACACGGGTGGTGGGGAAATGTAATTAAAAAATAAAAAAGTTAAAGGGAGGTGTTATTTGGCTCTGGTTAGACCCTCATTAGGAATATGCTGAAAGGGTTTGGGATCCTTGGGAGAAAATTTGGCAAAAAGAATTAGATGAAGTCCAGAGAAAATCCGCTAGATTCGTTCAAAATTGTTATGATAAGAACAAGCGTGACAGGTCTCTTAGGGGAATTAGGCTGGGAACCACTTGAGTTACGAAGAGAACAAGCGAGGCTTAGACTTTTATAAAGGTTCAGAACAAACGAGTTTAACTATGACACTGAAGGAATCATAATGGCCCCACACTACTTAGGTAGATCAGAACACAAAGATAAAATAAGGGAGATAGATTCCAAGACAGATAGGTACAAATACTCATTCTTTCCCCGAAAAATCAGAAATCATAATAGTAAGAAACCGAAGACAATTTAGAAATATTAAAAACATTGAATTTACAAGTCGGAACAAAATTAAACATTGCAAAGATGTTAGGTATACTTTCAGGTGCATGCGTATGTTAGTTTGTAGTTTGAGTGTTTGCAGGTGTGTGGGGTGTAAGTGTTCTTGCATGAATGTATGCCATTTTTGTGGATGTATGATTTTGTGGTTTTTGCATGCGGTTTTTTTTTCTTTTCTAAATTACGGGTGGTGTCCTAACACCCCCGCCACACGCCCTTGCGGCGGCTTGCGGGGTATTAAGTACATGTAGATTCCATATACTAGCAGCATATTCTAAACGAGGCCTAACCAGCGAAAGATAACATTTCTCTTTCACCTTTTCATCACATATACCCAGTACTCTTCGGATAAATCCTAACTTTTTGTTAGCTTATCCACAAATTTCCCGTATGTGCCACGAGAGGTCGTGAGTCAGGGTAACGCCTAGGCATTTAATTCAATTTACTCATCCCATGTCGGTGTTTCCAATGCAGTAGTCGTTCGTGTGGGAATTGGAATTTTTCTAAAAATTTATCATGACGCATATTTTGAAGTTTAATTTTAATTTCCAAGGGTCGCACCAGCATTGTATAGCATTATGGTAATCTGAAAATGCTGCTGTGTCCTCAGGATCGCGGATATCACGGTAAACCACTACATCGTCGGCAAATAAACGTATCTTACTGAGTAGGAATAAAAGAGGTCCCGTAACATTTCCCCGGAGGATAAGCTGAAGTGAATTCAACTGCATCAGATGCAACAGCATATGTGACCTCCCTTCGTACGCCGAGAATCAGAAAAGATAACCTCCATTCAATGCGTACATTTCAGATAATACATTTTTTATTTATTAATATATACCCAGCAAGCCACGGCCAGAGTGCTTGGCAGGGGGTGAAAACACACCAGGATAATGTTGACCCGGATATTTTTACCCTTACCGCGGTCGAACAATGTCATTATGATCCCCTATCGTTCGTGGAAAAAATGTCAACTTAAATCTATCTGTTCTACACTTAATCTCTGTAATTTTATTTGCATGATATCTCCTACCGTAGTGCGATTTGGCGAATAAAACATTTTCAACATCATTCCTTGAAGAGACGTCGTTTCAATCCTGCGAAAGGTTTAATCTTTTATTTCACCTTCGCTCCGCGAGTGATTCCGAGCCTAGCTGCTCTAATATTTTGGATACAGTATCAAAACAACGTTTTACAAATCTAACTAAATAAGGAGAATACAAATTTATCTGGAAACACATTAAGCGCAATATATTCCCTGGACCCGATGAAATATTTTCAATCATGTATTATTAGAACAATGATGTATGATTAATAATGACATTAATTATGTGCTATTAAAATAATATTATTACAAAATGTATAATAACCCCATCTTCCAACGGTAGGCGAAATCATGTCCACCAAAAAAGACGGATTATGTATTGGGAAGAAAAAATTTCGTGTGTCAGTTTTTCCAGGTGCGATAAGGGATCACAATTGCCTTGCCCGACCGCGGGAGTAGGAGAAAAAATCTGGTCAAAATAGATCTGCTGTGTATTAACCTCCAGCCGCACACCCTAGCGGTGGCTTGCAGGGCACTAATATTGTTTTTTAACTTTATATGTAACCATCCTCCACTTTCCACATGCTCAAACTGGATTTAGCCATGCCAACGCACTTCCATTCAAACAGAGAACAGCAGACTTATGTTCCGTATGTCGCCGTCATGCAAGGTCAAGGTATGGGAAATGTCTTAGTATGAAATAACTCATCCCGATAGTAAGGAGTTATTCATGAAGAATCCGCTCGGTCTCCTCCTGGGTCAATCTGGCGTCACAAAGTTGCAATCTTTGTTCACAATATTTATCGTTCCATCGAGAGAATATAGTGTTCCAAATAAGATTTTTACATCACTTTGAAAGAGCTAGTGAAAATTTTGGATAGATATTTTTTTACATATTTTAGTACCATACTCGTCATCGCTAGGCCGCGTGCCGGGGGGGGGGCAGATACTCTTTTAGGTGAAAGTATAGCAATTAAGACGGCACGGTAGCAGGCAACGAGTAATCGGACATGAGGTTAGTTGATATGTGAAAACCTATGGTTTATCGAAGTCTTTTCATTCTGTATTTGCTCTTTACGTTGCGTTCTTACTTGGGTTTTTTCCGACCAGCTTGGGATTTCCACTTTCCCCTCGCTTTCCCCATTTCCCTTGTCCCTGCATGACGGTGGCCCTCCCTTTTTCCCACCTTTGTGGACATTTAATGGTGTTCATTGTAAACATAAGCTTTCCTTGAAATGAAATGATGTTCTGTATCCTTTTTAAGCACGTAGGGCCGGGAGAGGGAAACAAAGGAATCCCCAAAGGTTCCCAATGCCTCCAAAGGTCCTCCTTGGCACACACCCCCTCCATAAAACTCCTAAGGCGAGAACGAAGGAAAAGATTCCTAATCTCGTCGTTTAAGGCCGACGAAATATGCTTTCCCGGGAAAAACCGGTGTCGTCTGTTTGCGCATTTCCTTTCATGGTGCCGACTGCCAACCCCACTTGTACTTCAACACCGTAGATAGGAGCAAGAAAGCACCCCCTTAAACGGGGTTTCCGTATTGTTTTTATTATATTTCAATGTATATTTTATCAATTCTTGTAAAACTGTGCTTTACGGAAATAAAAACCTTTAAACTGGAACTGAAAAACAACGCTGTCGCACTTATATTTTTAACTGGAGAAGTCATTAAGCTTTAGTGGGAAAAAATTGATACTATGTTGCCTTATGAATACCTTTATGTGACGCATACACTTGATTACTGAGAAAAACTGAGAAAATATTGTAACTTTTTTATTCATATGTAACAATTACTTGACGTGTTTTTCTTGATAATCAGTCAGACGCCGCCAAGACACGGAAATTGTCTTCCTTTAAATAAGAAAGAAACGGATCTTATCCGGATTCCATCATAAGTACTTCAAGCTCACGGGGCATATGAGTTTCCTTGCAGCAAAGTGAATGATGACGGCATCAAATGGTATTGTTAGATTCAACCACTGCAATAAAATAACAGAGGTATATGCACCGTCGCACTCAAGACTCAAGCAGTCGTTCGTCGTATACGTGGTCACAATAACCCTTCAAGTGCGTGTGGCTGGGGCTTCTAGTTCACAGGGCATTCCACTTATACTGTTATGACAATGGCAACAAATGGTGTCCAACGCAAAACTATTCATTACCGGTAAAGTGTCCTCATTAGCCACCACGGTAAGTTCTTACCAAAATACAATCAAAGCTTGCGTGTTGCTGGGTGGCTTTCGTGCTGCATCCTGGGGCGCAGTTTTTTTTTGGTTTGTGGTATATGTGTTTGCATGAGTGTTGGATGAAGGGATTTTTGCATGATTGTGCGATTGTGCATGATGCGGCGGCTTGCGGGGTATTATGTAAATGTAGAAAGTTATTCCATGGCAAAAGCAGCTTTTCCTAAAGCGCTCGCTGATTTCAGCAGAAAATGTTAAGGCTATTTCTAGGAAAACTTAGTCAACATTAATTTTTATCAAATATTTGGAGCCAAGTTACACAAAGATTGTGAAGTAGGTAACACAACGCCGGATTTAGTCGATAGAGGAAAGTACGCAGCAATTACAGGACAATCTACGTGACATCAATTTCAGGCAAGGATATAGAACACATAATCACCACGACTATTAGGGGGCAGAACGACAGTATTGTTTGATGAAGACTCGGAATGGCCCTACAGTGGACAGATTCCACTGCTTAAACAAGGCCTTTTATTTATAACGGTTCCCTGAGCCTTCTTTTTCTGGGTAATCTGCACAATCAAACTGACATTTGTGTCGAGCTGTGTATTGGGATTGTGCATGTTTGACTGATGACCTCGGTTTTTCTTGGCAATATTTAGTATATTTATTTTTGACCCGAATATTTTTATCCCTACCGCCGCCGGACAACATCATTGGGATCCCTTTTCTTCGTGGGAAATTTGCACCTTAGTTCTATCTGTTCTACGTTTAACCTCTCTGATGCAATTCACTTGATCTTTTCTGCCGTAGTACGATGACAGTAATAAAACATTTTCAACATATTCCTTGAAGAGACGTCATTTCAATTCCTGCGAGCGATTTAATCTGTAATTTAACTCCATTCCGTGAGTGATTCCGAGCTTAGCAGCTGTAATAATTTTCATGCTCTACTCGGTTTGTCATTACAATGTCTTACAAATCTAATCCCTACCCACGCTGCACGCGATCCAAGTCGACAATAAATCCAACCTCGTGAGGATTCTATACTCTTGCAGCATTTTTTGAATGAGACCTAACCAGCGAAAGATCACATTTCTCTTTCACCTTTTCATCGCATTAACCGAGGACTCTCCTATTAAATTCCAATTTTTTTGTTAGCTTTCCACATATCCCTCGTTCAGGTTTCACCGAGGAAACGAAGGACATTAATTCCGTAGTTAATCGGCCGATGATGTTTTGGTTCACAGAGATATCCGTAACCCTGAGGATATAGCAGCTTAACGCCTAGGGAAGCGTTTGCATTCGTATAAAATCCATTTATAGTAAGCTAGCAGCTTACAAACATCTAACAAAAATAACCATTCCATGGTTATAATGCTTTTCGTATTTTTCAATGTCATTTTTCTCACGGACGATAAACGATCAGAATAACGTGAGTAGTCACCCCCTGTCCCACACCCTAGCGGTGCCTTGCAGGGTATAATGTAACCTATCATTATTATAAATGAGTAAAAGCATTGTCAATCTAAAGACCCAATTAGGTTTGCCAACGTCTGCTCTTCTTTCTAAAATGACAATATATCTCACTTTGCCACTAGTTTCCGAAAGGAATTGTTACCCTATTAATGGGTGGCTTTATCCTCAAAAGGTAAACAACTATGCGCTAGCACAAAAACCCTGGCAAATGACGAAGACATATCTAACTTAACCAAGAAAGGGTTATGAGGAAATACTTGAGAGAGGAGCCTGCAAAATGTGATAACCATAACGAAAACTCTGTCATCAATATTGGGAAATAGAGCTACTGAATATCATGTCAATAACCTGTTTGCGCGTTAACATGAAATTCGTAGTAACTTGCAATGGAAAATGGCTATCCTCAGGTTACTTATTTTTATTTATCTTCACTAACGGTGACATTGGAAAAGCATATTATCCCCATTACGTGGAAATACATTGGTACAGAAAACTAAGAATGAACATATGTTATGAACGGAACTTAACTTAATATTATGCGTTCCTTTTGGAATTCTGGCACCCTTGCTAACGTCTTGAGAAATCGATTCGAATATACCGCAAAAGCTTTTGCTGAGCGTTAACTATGCTTGAGAAAATGCATCGCTTTCACCCTTGCAGGAGAGAAAAGGGTCGAGGGAGGAGGGAAGGGTTAGCCGCAGAATAACGGGCCTTAGAGGAGTAAAACAAATTGCTTCTGGCAGTAGGTGGTTTGGGTATTCCTGGAAAACGGGATTCACAGATTTTTCAGGGTGACTCGAATCACATGGCCCTGTGCGGACATGCTTCATTGCTCTTTCGCATACGGACGAGGAACATAGCTGTTTCTACCAACTGCTGCTTCGTCTAACAGAGAGAGTGCGCCATCATCTGCTGTATATCTTGTTGATAAGTTGATTCTATCCCTTCATTTGTGTTTCTTAGAGAAATTGATTATTTGTGAAATCGAATAGTTCTGCTTATATGCATCAGCAGTCACCGATTTTTATCCTCATAATCACTTTTTCTTGTCAATTTTTTCTTTTCCCTTTCCTGTGCATGTTTTTTCGTATTAATCTTGTCACTTTCTCCTAATTAGTTCACTTTTCATGGTGGAAATGACGTCTCCGAAGAAGTGTGCCCTTAGTCCAAGTGCTGTGAGTGATTTTTTTATTTCGCGGGGGTTGGATTTCATTACTTTGGAGACTGCTGGTTACATGGAAAGTACAATTTTTGGGGATGCCGCCTCCGAATTCCTTGGGGGTAACGACAAGACGAGAAGGCGTACGGTGTACTACTTTTGGCGAAGGAATAAACAAGTGAGGATTTTATTCAAACAAGGGTGTCCATTGCGCAGTAGCCAGGTAGTAAGACGTCCATCCTCTCAATTAGTTTGCCGTAGACAGATAATCAAGCGATATAAAAGATTGAAAGGGCTTGCCATAAGAAGTGGGTGGAATATGGAAAAGTTTATCAAACGAGGTTCCACTATGGATAATAATAAGGAAGTGCTTGCGATTCCCCAAGATTCACGCATGCAAATGGAAGACGAAAGTTCAGTTACAGCGGGGAAAAGCATGAGAATAGGGAGCAATTGGATACCGGGAGGGGTATTTGAAGGGCAGTTTCATTTTTCCCGTCAGGAGTGGGAGGAAATATTTGTGCAAGGAAAATTTGTTAAAGGGAAATGGACTAATGTGCTAAGTAGAAAGTTCTTTGCGATTAATTCGCGCTGTGTTCTTCTTGTCCGAGACTATCGCGTCCGAGGAGGCAACGGTAGTATTGTGATTCGGGCGTATTGCAAGCATAATGAGTGCAAGGTCTTTAATATAATGGTAGACGATCCAAGTATAAATGATAGTAGTGAGGTGTTCTTAAGAGTTTTCAGCAAGGGCCAAGAGAAACATGGCACCGAAAAATTTTGTCGTCCTCTTCGTGGATCAGATAGAGATGCTGCAAAAGTAATTCTAAAGAAAGAGAAGCCATCTGTTTTCCGAAGTAGAGCGGTTTTAAGGAGCGAATTTGCAAGGCTTGTATTCTCTAAATGTTCTACAACGCGCGCGTATGGAGAGCAAAGCCGAAAAGGATTTCAGCAGTAATCCCGTACATGATTTAATTCAAATGTTTATGGCAGAAAAAAATGATGAGGAGAGATACATTCAATTCTTAGGACTCCCTTTAACAGTATACTGTTTTTCAACGAAGCAAGTTCGCCTCGTGGCTTCCTTGTCGAAAGGAAGCCGACCATATCTCCACCTAGATGCAACGGGGTCTGTCGTGAAACGCCTTCCTGGTTTTCAAAAACGCGTTCTTTACTACGCAGGAGTTGTTAATATAGGAAATGTAATTGTTCCCATTTTGGAGCTAATTAGCGATAGGCACAATGTCAATGCGATAGCCAACTTTCTATTTCAGTTCCGTCATTTCGCTAGCTCCGTCACAAAAGTAAATTCACCTTTATTTAATGGCATCGTGTGTGATTTCAGTTTTGCCATTATTAATGCTGTAATTTTGGTTTGGTCACGTTGCACCCTCTCTCAGTATTTGTATGATTGTTATGCTATGTTGATTGGTAAGACGGATGCCAAAATTGAAGTTCCCGTATTCATCTGCTGCGCTCATTTCATGCATTTAGTGGCGCGACATCTTGCGAAGGCTTATTCCAAAAAAAAAATCAGGAAATTCTTGGCAGCTGTAATTGGCTTAATGGTTACGTCAAATTCCATGAGCGTCTTGGAAAATATTTTTAAAAATTTCTCCATTATATTGAAATGCGAGAGGCGTGGCGAGGCGGTGGATGCAGCTGTGTGTGAAATCCAAGAGATGGTTACGCAGAGCTCAGTGACTCCTTCAACCGTTATCAGGAAAGATTTTTCCATTCCTCGGGTCCGTAAAAGCAGCCTATATAACAGTAGTCCTTTTTATCTCCTTTTCACTGCCATTGCGGAAAATGCAAGCGTTGAGTGCTGTGGGGATCCAAATCCCTTTTTCAGCCCTAAATTTTTATCTACTTTTTTGAAGCATTTCCTACCGTTTGTACCTCTTTGGTCGAATATTTTGAAGGGCAGAGATGAATTATCTTCATTTGGACCACGATATAGTAACGCAAGCGTGGAAAGGTGGTTCGGAATCGTGAAAAACACGATTCTGGATTATAATTTACATTTGCCGTGCGGTAGATTTTTGAGGGCAATCCAACCCCATGTCTTCTCTCGAACAAAGGAAGTTTTTTTACAAATCCCCCCCGCACAAAGTAAACGCCGCAAGGCCAGTAAATTTGAAAGTATCGATAATTTTATGGCGGAGGAGCCTTGGGGAAAACGGAAACGAAGAACAGGAAAATTAAGGGTAACTTCTTTTACTGGAGAAGGGATTACTGATTTCAAAGTGGAGACCGTGAAGCAGCCCGAAATCTTTGTAGATAATGGGGGACCAATGGAGGAGGCAAGTGATTCCAGTTATTGGGTTAAGAAGGGTGACAGGGTAGCCATAAATCATCGGCCTCTTACTTTCCATGAAAATGGCATAGTTTCTGACAATAGTTACTTCGATAACTGTTCGGAATTAGGAAGGTCATACGTTTTAGGATACGTAGGCAAAGATACCCGCGTGTACTTGGAAGACTTCCTATCGCTGTCCCCAAAGCAATGGCTTTGTAATTTCATTATAGATATCTTCGCCACCGTAGTTCTTGAAAAAAACGAAAGGGATATTATTTATATCCCTTGCGAAAATTCTAGTTATGCCCTACGAGGGAACTTCACGTCCGAGAGTTTAGTCGCCAAGCTTAAATTCAAAGGGAAAATTATATTAATGCCGTTCAATAAAGATCAAAATCACTGGTGCCTATTCGTGGTAAACTTCCGGCAGTTTTTATTCAGTTATTTCGATCCATTGGGCAGCACGGATATGGATTATGCCAGGCATTACAATTTATTCACGACTTTCTTAAAGAAGCGGAATACGTTAAGTAAGGAAAAAATATGTCCAAGTAAACTGAGAGCAATAAGAGTGCCATTCGGCAAACAGAGAGATGGCTATAACTGTGGGGTGCATACGTGTTATTTCATTAATCAGATAGCGAAAAATATGGGAACAGAGCAAAAGTTTGATGCCGACGAGTACCGGAACCAAATAAAAACAAATATATTACAATCCCTCCGTAAAGTTAACGAAATATGCCCTTTGTGCGATCGGGGTAAAATCCGAGGAAGTACAACGTGGGTCGCGTGCGATGTGTGTTCCCGATGGTATCACCTTTATTGCGTAGATAAAACTGCCACCGCTTCCGATTACGAAAATATGGCTTGGTCGTGTATACTGTGCACTAAATGGATAACATTAGATATTCAATCACTAGATATGGCAAACAGCTAATTAATTGGCCTTGTGGCTATCCCTTGGTTGTACATCGTCTTAGCTTTGAACGCATCTTACAAGTTGACCGGCGATTATATTTGGTTGAATTTCCTCCAATACAAAGGTTAACCAATAGTTTATACGTTAACCTACTATCACAAGCACTGAGGTGCTTTCCGTCTATCTGAAGAAGCGGGGGACGGAAAGCCTCAGAAAAGATAGCGTAGGAACCAATAAAAATAGGAAAAGAGAAATAGCAATGATTTTATAGTAACTGAAGTGCATTCCGTCTATCTGAAGAAGCGGGGGACGGAAAGCATCTCAAGAGATAGCGTAGGAATAATTAAAAAATAGGAAAAGGGAGGCGGCAATGATGATATAGGATCTGCGGTCAATTCCGTCTATCTGAAGAAGCGGGTGACGGAATGACTTGGGAAAATTAAATATGCTTATTTAAAACACGGCAATTTCATGCCACTAAAATGATAAAGGATTTCGTAACGCTAAAAAACGAAAAAAAATGTTGATAAAATTCCTCTGTTTTACCGTAGGTTTCGGGAGATGCTCCCTTTTTAATTAAGGGAAAGAGCGAGCGGTTTCTCATATGCCTCCCGGGGATCTCTTTTTCGCTCGTTTCTTCTCCAAGCACAAAGAGAAACGCATCTAGCGAGTAACCTCTTCGGGTGATGTGGAATAACTTGCAGATAAACTAAAACCGTGATGTATAAATGAACACTACTAATAATACAAAAAAAGGTTATCCATACATACCTTCTAAGACCTTTTCATTCAATCCCATCTTCGCAGCTCAAGACATCAGAGAAAGAAAATGGAGAGAAGTGAAGAATCAGGAGGAAGTGTGAAAGTGAGGAATCTGTGACCGGAATATGGTGCTAAAATGAAAAAGAACCTGTAAGTAATGAATTAGGAAACAGATTGCTGACTTGGTGTGTTTCCATTAAAACATTGGTCTACTATGTGACACTGAAAAGAAGAAAAAAACGGTCGTATTTCAGATAATATTGAGTGCATAAAAGAACAAACTATAAAAAAAAATATCTCCATGGGCCAAGTTCAGTGTCGTGTCGTAGTCACTTTTAATCGGCCCTGGCTACTAAACTAGGCCAGGAGCATGGGGTAAGCGAAAGACTGCTGAAAGTACATGTATAGCCTAGGGTGTATGGTGAAAATTAGAGAAAACAATGTTCTAGTTTAGGAGATATTGGGAAGTACTTTGTGTTTTCTCGTGTGAGATGACGACCGATGTGAGGTTATTGGGCCCTGGTTACTAAACTAGGCCAGGAGCATGGGGTAAGCGAAAGACTGCTTGAAGTACATGTTTAGCTTAGGGTGTATGGTGAAAATTAGAGAAAAAAATGTTCTAGTTAAGGAGATATTTTTAAATTCTTAGAAAATAAGCTGAGATAACCCTTTGCCGTGGGCCAAGTTCAGTGTCGTGTCGTAGTCACTTTTAATCGGCCCTGGCTACTAAACTAGGCCAGGAGCATGGGGTAAGCGAAAGACTGCTGAAAGTACATGAATAGCCTAGGGTGTATTGTGAAAATTAGAGAAAAAAATGTTCTAGTTTAGGAGATATTCCGAAGTACTTCGTGTTTTTTCGTAAGAGATGACGACCGAGGTGAGGTTATATGGCCCTGGTTACTAAACTAGGCCAGGAGCATGGGGTAAGCGAAAGACTGCTTGAAGTACATGTGTAGCCTAATGTGTATTGTGAAATTTGGAGAAAAAAATGTTCTAGTTTAGGAGATATTGTGAAGTACTTTGTGTTTTTTCGTGTGAGATGACGACTGAGGTGAGGTAATTGGGCCCTGGTTACTAAACTAGGCCAGGAGCATGGGGTAAGCGAAAGACTGCTTGAAGTACATGTTTAGCTTAGGGTGTATGGTGAAAATTAGAGAAAAAAATGTTCTAGTTAAGGAGATATTTTGAAATTCTTAGAAAATCAGCTGAGATAACCCTTTGCCGTGGGCCAAGTTCAGTGTCGTGTCGTAGTCACTTTTAATCGGCCCTGGCTACTAAACTAGGCCAGGAGCATGGGGTAAGCGAAAGACTGCTTGAAGTACATGTGTAGCCTAATGTGTATTGTGAAAATTAGAGAAAAAAATGTTCTAGTTTAGGAGATATTGTGAAGTACTTTGTGTTTTCTCGTGTGAGATGACGACCGATGTGAGGTTATTGGGCCCTGGTTACTAAACTAGGCCAGGAGCATGGGGTAAGCGAAAGACTGCTTTGATTTACATGTGTAGCTTAGGGTGTATGGTGAAAATTAGAGAAAAAAATGTTCTAGTTAAGGAGATATTTTGAAATTCTTAGAAAATCAGCTGAGATAACCCTTTGCCGTGGGCCAAGTTCAGTGTCGTGTCGTAGTCACTTTTAATCGGCCCTGGCTACTAAAATAGGCCAGGAGCATGGGGTAAGCGAAAGACTGCTGAAAGTACATGTATAGCCTAGGGTGTATGGTGAAAATTAGAGAAAACAATGTTCTAGTTTAGGAGATATTGGGAAGTACTTTGTGTTTTCTCGTGTGAGATGACGACCGATGTGAGGTTATTGGGCCCTGGTTACTAAACTAGGCCAGGAGCATGGGGTAAGCGAAAGACTGCTTGAAGTACATGTTTAGCTTAGGGTGTATGGTGAAAATTAGAGAAAAAAATGTTCTAGTTAAGGAGATATTTTTAAATTCTTAGAAAATAAGCTGAGATAACCCTTTGCCGTGGGCCAAGTTCAGTGTCGTGTCGTAGTCACTTTTAATCGGCCCTGGCTACTAAACTAGGCCAGGAGCATGGGGTAAGCGAAAGACTGCTGAAAGTACATGAATAGCCTAGGGTGTATTGTGAAAATTAGAGAAAAAAATGTTCTAGTTTAGGAGATATTCCGAAGTACTTCGTGTTTTTTCGTAAGAGATGACGACCGAGGTGAGGTTATATGGCCCTGGTTACTAAACTAGGCCAGGAGCATGGGGTAAGCGAAAGACTGCTTGAAGTACTTGTGTAGCCTAGGGTGTATGGTGAAAATTAGAGAAAAAAATGTTCTAGTTTAGGAGATATTCTGAAGTACTTTGTGTTTTCACGTGTGAGATGACGACCGGGGTGAGGTAATTGGGCCCTGGTTACTAAAGTAGCCCAGGAGCATGGGGTAAGCGAAAGACTGCTGAAAGAACATGTGTAGCCTATGGTGTATTGTGAATATTAGAGAAAAAAATGTTCTAGTTTAGGAGATATTGTGAAGTACTTTGTGTTTTTTCGTGTGAGATGACGACTGAGGTGAGGTAATTGGGCCCTGGTTACTAAACTAGGCCAGGAGCATGGGGTAAGCGAAAGACTGCTTGAAGTACATGTTTAGCTTAGGGTGTATGGTGAAAATTAGAGAAAAAAATGTTCTAGTAAAGGAGATATTTTTAAATTCTTAGAAAATCAGCTGAGATAACCCTTTGCCGTGGGCCAAGTTCAGTGTCGTGTCGTAGTCACTTTTAATCGGCCCTGGCTACTAAACTAGGCCAGGAGCATGGGGTAAGCGAAAGACTGCTTGAAGTACATGTGTAGCCTAATGTGTATTGTGAAAATTAGAGAAAAAAATGTTCTAGTTTAGGAGATATTGTGAAGTACTTTGTGTTTTCTCGTGTGAGATGACGACCGATGTGAGGTTATTGGGCCCTGGTTACTAAACTAGGCCAGGAGCATGGGGTAAGCGAAAGACTGCTGAAAGAACATGTGTAGCCTATGGTGTATTGTGAATATTAGAGAAAAAAATGTTCTAGTTTAGGAGATATTGTGAAGTACTTTTTGTTTTTTAGTGTGAGATTACGACCGAGGTGAGGTTATATGGCCCTGGTTACTAAACTAGGCCAGGAGCATGGGGTAAGCGAAAGACTGCTTAAAGTACATGTGTAGCCTAATGTGTATTGTGAAAATTAGAGAAAAAAATGTTCTAGTTTAGGAGATATTGTGAAGTACTTTGTGTTTTCTCGTGTGAGATGACGACCGATGTGAGGTTATTGGGCCCTGGTTACTAAACTAGGCCAGGAGCATGGGGTAAGCGAAAGACTGCTTAAAGTACATGTGTTGCCTAGGGTGTATGGTGAAAATTAGAGAAAAAAATGTTCTAGTTTAGGAGATATTGTGAAGTACTTTGTGTTTTTTCGTGTGAGATGACGACTGAGGTGAGGTAATATGGCCCTGGTTACTAAACTAGGCCAGGAGCATGGGGTAAGCGAAAGACTGCTTGAAGTACATGTGTAGCCTAATGTGTATTGTGAAATTTAGAGAAATAAATGTTCTAGTTTAGTAGATATTGTTAAGTAATTTCTTGTTTTTGGTATGAAAGGGCGACCCTTTGGACTGCACTGGGCCCTGGATGCTACATTAGCCTATGGATGTGGGTTTTATGCCTTTGCCGTGATAGAGCAGGGATTGCCGAGTGTTTTTGGTGATTTTCAGGAAAATTACTTTTCTAGTTCAGCAGATATTGTCGAAAACGTTTTCGTTAGGACCTCATAGTTTTTGCTATGAAAGACGACTTCCCGCTTGGGCTAACTTCAGTGTAGAGTTCTTTCTAGGGCCCTATATCGTTTACTACATAATTCATCCCGGTCTTACAATTGCAAGTGGTTACAGGGAGTATCACTGATTTTAGTGTGTCCGTTGTAGTCGGATTATTGCAATGGTTTAGGGGATTTACATAGTTATGTCTTGCATAAATATTTACGTTGGTATGACTGAAAAATCCAGAGCTCCAACGGCCGGTGGATAGTCGTGGGCTAGCTCGTCGTGGGCCAAGTTCAGTTAAGTTAATTATTCTTCGTTTAAATATCTGTTCAGTGTAATAGTTACCACGTAATCTTCGCTAACTACCCAGAGTTAAAGGTAACATTTTTTCTCAATCATCTTATCTCCCCTTTATTGCCCTAGGAAGCTGGATTGAAGGCTGAAGAAGGAAACAAAGAACCATTTTCAGAGTTGAATAGAATTTTAGATTGCCTCAAAGTGCAGGATCTTGGACCAGCCTTAGAATGGGCTTGTGCTCACAGAGAAAGCCTTTTAGCACAGGTAAGTATTGTTAAATTTTACTTGTACGATTATTGTCAAACGTATGCAGTGTTTCCGTTATCAGTTGTCATGATGCCACGTTTCGGTAAGTTGCCGCAGGAATACATCGTCTTACTTCCTGTGTAATATTTTACAATGATCTATGAAATTGTGTAACTTTAAGACATAGGTATTACGACATCTTATTTGAAATATAAAATTAAAGTTTCTTATGTTTTAGGCGTTGAGTAAGGAAATTTTTGTTTACTCTGCTGTGGAAAAAGTGCATAATGCATGGTGCAAAATTGTATGACTAGTGTAAATGTGTGATGGACTCAAAGGGACATCCAAATAGAACCCAATCTACCACCGAAAATCTACTTACTACTGGAAACGAACATAGGTCTTTGGTGTTGGAAAAATATTCGTAAATCAGAACCCAATAGAACAGAGTCATCCATCCACTTTGTGATGAAACTTGTATTTGGAAGCTGTTAACAGCTTCAGGCATTTAGCATGACTTTATATCCTTTATTTTACACCATCTGCCTTCAAAATCCAATTTTATTAAATTTCACTGGGACTTTACTTAGTAAAGCCCTTTATATGCGCTTATTCACATCTCTATGATAGATCATGATCACTAATGCCCATACACAATGCACACGATTAGAAACTTTCCAAAAGCAAATCCAAGCAGCGGTCCATTCTATGCCAGTCTTTATTAATTCTCTCTAAGTTGTTCAATAATTTTATTAATGATTGAATTTGTTTCTTTATCTCTTTGCATACTATTGCCATGTTCGTAATTCACTCAAGTTTAGGAAGAACATGTTTTGATTGGTCTTATAAAAATAGCGATTTTCTTGTTAGTTATTGTTTCATTTTTGTTAACATTTTGTTTTGCTGTGGTGGCAATATTTTTACTATCAGTTTATATACACAAGATTAAAAATTAATTTCATATATATGATCTAGCATTAGTTACACTTGGGATTTTAGAGTCTTGATTTATTTTTTTGCCAGAATTCATCTCTTGAATTTAAACTTCACCGTCTTCAGTTTGTGGGGCTTGTGAGAGATGGGTCTTCCAGGCAAGCTGAAGCTGTACAGTATGCCCGAACACACTTCCCACAGTTTGTTCAACGTCATGACAAAGGTATGTATTATGCAACACATTTTGGTTGGAAAAATCTCACTTCCGTTTGTCTTCCTATTATTAGTATTCCATGTAAGATTTTTTCCTGTGAATTAAGTCCCAAATCCAATTTGAATAAATTTTCCGTTTGTGAAGATTCTTATGTAGCTAAGTATTGACCAAGTATGACAACATGAGATTCAAGGAAGAGCTGCTTTTTTTGGAGAAAATTGCTGACACATTAAAATGGTAAAATACTCGGTGTGGCCACATGACTGGAGAATCTGGAAATGTCCTGGATTTTGAGGGTCTGGAAAGGCTGTATGATTGCTGTGACAGGAAACATATATTTGTTTATTTATTAGCAAGTTGGCTGTGATTGTGGTGTTATCATAGAATGAATTTCCTTCCCACATGTCCCTCGTATGAATTAGCCAGCAATGTTTAAGTTGCCTGTCGACAATTTTGTCATTATTCCAAAAGCCATCGTGCTATTAAGCAACCGAAAAAAATTATAAATTTTAGTCTGGTAAACCTGGAATATCCTGGTATTTTGTCTTCAGATTTTTGTGGCTGCCCTGATGGTACACTTCACATTTTCCCAAAGCCAAAATTATATGTTTGATGGAAAACACAGGTATTTTTCAGTGATGAATTTCACACAGTCAAATTCATACAATTAACATGTCCATTGGCATCCATATGATTGGGTGCGTGGGAGACTAAAGCTCTTTAAGAACAGAAATGAAACAAATTTCGTTAAAATTTGCAAGCTAGTAATCAATGAGCAATACTCTGGTTACCAAGTAAATATAGTATGTGGATTATTTATTTTTCTATAACTTTTAATAAGTAATTGGGAAGACACCAAATTCAGCTGATATCCCTCAAAAAGTCATAAAGATCAATTTTATATGTTGTTTAAATATTCATTTTTTCCGTAAGTCACTTTGACATCATCTTGTTTGAATAATCTTTCCCTAAGGCTCACCTCAACATAAATTTCCTCAGTCACATTTTGAAGATGATAGGACTGAAAAGGAATATAAGAGGTGGATGGGTTCCTGAGTTTGCTGGCTAAATGTTTTTTGCACAAATTAAGATATATGTAGGTCATTCAATAAGTTGAGGAAAAAAGAAAACAATTATTTGGAGTAGATTGTTTTATTTTCAGCATATTCACCTTTTAGCTCGATACACTATTCCCAGCATTTTTCCCAATATTTAAGCCATCCAAAAAGTAGGCTTTGGGAAGGTCCCCAAAATAAGTATCTATGTTTGGGATGGCATTCTCACTCTACGGAATTGTTTCACGAACTTTGGTTTGTCAATCACTCAAAACCATATCATGAATTTTGTCAATTATTTCGAAGGATGTCTCTCCTACTGGGTATCCTGAATGATGTTCATCATTTGTGGATGTATGGTCAAGTTTAAATTCATTTACCCAATTATAAACAATGGAGAATACAGGAGCAGATTTGACATGAATTAAATCCAACTTGGCATTTATCTCTTTTGGTGTTAAGCCTTTTAAATAGAAGTGATTAATCTCTGTTAGAAGCTCATTGTTTTCCATTTTTTGAAATAAACAAAAGTTTGTTGCTTCAATTGACTATAAAAATGAAACTATGTAATTGATATGGCTGAAACTTACAAAGCAGTCAAGTGAGAATTGAGGCTTACTAAAACCAAAAGTTTTCTGATAATGTGATTTTCATCCGTTGGATTTTTTCTGAAGTTATTGAACAACCCACATACATATGTTTTATTGACTCATTGAAAGCATATGATAGTGTTAATGGGGTGTGCTGATGTGTATTTTGAAAGACCTTTGTGTGTAATGGAAGAATAAGGGCCTGATTAACTAATATATGTATCCAAATTACCATATCCAGTACCAGAGCAAGCCAACAAATAAGCATTTTTATAATAGGTCCTTCAATGTAACTTGATTACCATAGTCAATCACTCAATTAATTTTGTCCTAGGATTTGTTGTACTAATGCAGGACACGTCAAAGAAAAGTATACCGTTAAATTTGCAGATATACATCTACAGAGTAAGGCATATGTTTTAACAAATATTTACAATGTTTTTTTAAATGGGGACATTACATTGAGATTCCTCACGTTATCAGTTAACTTATTAAAAGAAATGAGGCCCATATATTTAGGCCCAAGTGCTGCATTTAGTTCTTTCAAATTTTAATTGCAGATATTTAGAGGTTCAGGTATTATATGTATAATAATTTTCATTGCTATTGTAGAATTGTATGTTTCACTTCACTAATTATTGTTTCATATATATATATTCAAGGTGAGGCATTTATCGCCGGACAAATTCAAGTTTGAATTTCCCGCCATATCCTAGTGCCACTGGAGGTCGGTTTGGCATTCTTGAAAGCTACAGGCATCTAGTACACAGCCATAACCTCTAAATGGCCGAGATGTTACGTACACATGCAGAGTACAATCAAAGAGGTGCTATTATTGAAAGTGTTTGTGCTGGGCAAATTTCGATTCTTCTGGTACCCCAGATAAACTGTTTACGATATTATGGATAATTATAATGCTTCTGAGAAGTCTGGGGAAGATTTAGCTAACCCGGCAAGGAAATTTCATTTGAGGAAACAGCACTGATTTCAGAGAAATTTTGCACATTTTTAGGAATGTTGTGAAACCATGGATGATAACTGTGGCCTCGGGGGGACAATATGTCTTTCAACAGGGCGGGGCACCAGTTATTTAGTCTAAAACTGGCTCTCAGATAACATTGACATGTTCTGGTCAAAGGAGTTTTTGCCCCCGAATAGCCCCGACTTGAACCCCCTTGACTATTATGTTTGCAGCATAGTCAAGAGAGTCACCAATAAAGGTGAGGCACCCTAATGTTACATCTATACGCATCACTAGCAGTATTCAGGAATATGGACAGTGCTGTTTTAAAGAGGGTGTAGGATCGATTCAGGGCAAGATTGGATGCGGTCATTGCAGCTGAAGGGGGTTACATTGATTAATGTTACTCTTGTTAGATACCAACACTTGTATGTAAAAGGATTTTCACTTTCATTTGTTTTTTATATAAATAAATTTGCTTTTAAATAAAAGTTTCATTTGTCTGGATTTAACTGCCATACTCTGTGTGTGTGTGTGTATATATATATATATATATATATATATATATATATATATATATATATATATATATATATATATATATGTATATATATATTCAAACACGAAATACCGCCAAATGGCGAATAAATACTCATATATACAGAAATAGATATAAGGAAAAGGGATAGGAACACATATAAAGGATGAACACAATAGAGGTGGGGAATATATATATTATTGTGTTCGTCCTTTATATGTGTTCCTATCCCTTTTCCTTATATCTGTTTCTGTATATATGAGTATTTATTCGCCGTTTGGTGGGATTTCGTGTTTGAATGTGTATTTGGCCAATGTGGCTCATCTCTTTCTTCTGGCTATGCGTGCCACGAAACGCACTGTTCCTTTCCTGTATGATGTTGTATGAATTCTAACCCACTGTCCTTTCCTTTCCTTGTGTATTTTCTATTTCTCCTTTGGTGGGTGAAACAGCCCCCTGACGCCATCTCTTGGCTGAAAGAATCGGGGCGCTTGGCGACATATTAGACCCACGGATCTCAGGGTAAATTGACTATCCTCGATAGCTCAAGTGGTTAAGAGCATCCGCCCGGCAAGTGGAAAGATCCGGTGTTCGAGTCCCGGTTGAGGAAATATTTTTACTCTTGTGATCCGTTCGATTCCACCTTCCCCACCTCTATTGTGTTCGTCCTTTATATGTGTTCCTATCCCTTTTCCTTATATCTGTTTCTGTATATATGAGTATTTATTCGCCGTTTGGCGGGATTTCGTGTTTGAATGTATATATATATATATATATATATATATATATATATATATATATATATATATATATATATATACTACCTTGAACAAAAAGTTCCCGGAATAACCACCGTGTGGCGCTCCCATCGTTCCGATTTGAGTTCTGTTTTTTTTGTTAAATTGGTACATCTGTTGTTGATATTCCCTTTAAATCTTAGTGTCATAACTTGACATTTGCAAAAGTTACGTAGCCAAGAGTACATCTATCTCTGTGTGTGTTGGCGATTTTTTACAATTGCAGAAATGGATTTAAATTTGCAACAACGAACTTGTATTAAATTTTGCGGAAAAAACGGATTTAGTGGCGCACGGACGTTGGAAATGTTGGAAAAGTGTTTCGGCAACGATTCTCTAAAAAAAACGGTCGTTTACCAGTGGCACGAGCGGTTCAGAAGTGGTCGTGAGTCAATCGAAGATGATGAACGCAGTGGCAGACCATCGACATCGAAAGTCGGTGAAAAAATTGATAAAGTAAAAGAAATGTTGGTCAATAACCGCAAATTAACCATCAGAGAAATAGCGGAGGACTTGAACATTGCCTATGGATCCGCCCAAGACATTGTGGTTAATGATTTGGGTTTCCGTCGTGTAGCAGCAAAGTTGGTGCCGAAAGACCTCAATTTCATGCAAAAAAGAGACCGTGTTGACGTCGCAAAAGACATGATTTGCGAGGCTGAATCCGATCCCACATCCATCAAAAGGATCATTACTGGAGACGAGACGTGGGTTTATGAGTACGACACGCAATCCAGACATCAGGCAAGTGAATGGCGTTCACCAAATGAGCCGAGACCAAAAAAACCACGTCGTTTTCAGTCAAAAAAGAAGGCAATGCTGACGGTTTTCATGGATTACAACGGTGTAGTGCATCATGAATTTTTGCCAGAAGGCCAGACAGTAAACAAAGAGTATTATTTGGGCGTTATGAGACGTTTGTGTGAAGCAATTCGCCGAAAGAGACCAGAAATGTGGGCAGAAAACTCGTGGATTTTGCACCATGATAACGCACCGTCGCACAGTGCTATCATTATTCGTAATTTTTTGACGAAAAATGCAACAAATACCATCCAACAGCCACCGAATTCACCTGATTTGGCTCCCTGTGACTTCTTTCTGTTCAATCGAGTTAAAAAACCATTACGGGGAACGCGTTTTAGCAGCCGAGAGGAAGTAATGGAAAAATCGCAGGAAGCACTGATGGACATACCGAAAACCGACCGTAACTTTTGCAAATGTCAAGTTATGACACTAAGATTTAAAGGGAATATCAACAACAGATGTACCAATTTAACAAAAAAAACAGAACTCAAATCGGAATGATGGGAGCGCCACACGGTGGTTATTCCGGGAACTTTTTGATCAAGGTAGTATATAATGGGTCGTGGTAGTCCAGTGGGTAGAGCGTTGGACTGCTGACCGGAGGGTCCCGGGTTCAATTCCCGGGCAAGGCACTCTGGACACCTATAGCTCCACCCAAGCTAAAGTGATGTTTCGGGTACCAGGTCTTCCTGGGAAACCATAACCGGCACAGGGAAAGGAACTGGCCCCCCTACCCTGATGTGTGAATTTTCACACGCCGCATAGGGCTTAGTAGTGGGTGATCTCTATCATCACCTACTAAACCGACCTTCGGGTTGATTACTGTGTTTATGGTTATATATATATATATATATATATATATATATATATATATATATATATATATATATATATATATATGTATATATATATATGTATATATATGCTTTCGTAGACGTAACACGGAAGTGCCGAATAGTAAAATACACAGTAACACACAATATAGAAACACAAAAAAAAAAAAAGAACACTCATACGTATTTTCTTGATATTTCGACGGAAACAATCTGTCTTCCTCTGAAGATATAGAATTAATCCGATACATATATATATATATATACATATACATGTATATATATATATATATATACATATACATGTATATATATATATATATATATATATATATATATATACATGTATATATATATATATATACATATACATGTATATATATACATGTATATGTATATATACATATACATGTATATATATATATATATACATATACATGTATATATATATACATATACATGTATATATATATATATATATACATATACATGTATATATATATATGTATATATGTATAGCAATTAGTCACACACCATTCTAGTTTCCTGATTGGAGACAAGGCTCTTTTTCATTTTTCCTGACAATGGTTTTCCTAACGGTGAGAGCATGAGAACTTCATTTAGTTTGGAATTATAGTGAAGTTTACAGCTACCTTATTTGGTGCAACATGCTGAAGAGAACAAGTTTAGAATTAAACTTTTGTTGGATTCCTTAGTAATCTGTTGGCTGAAAGCTACTCATTTGTGTGTACTAGTGTTAAATGTCTTCCTTGTAGCATCAATATAATTGATATTAGCATAATGATGCTTAACATTAGTATCTCCAGCACACAATACAAAATCAGTGGATACATTTGCTGGTTGGTCATTGATCATCAATAGAAATAGAAGGGGACCAAGCACAGACCCCTGGAGTACCCTATGTCTTACTGCAAGAAATTCTTACTAGCTACCATTGACCTATTCTAGCTGTTTGCAATTGCATGCATACATACATTTTAACACCACAGCTTGAAAGCCATAGCCCTCTATCTTCTGCTCAAGTATTTAAGGATTCACACTATCAAAGGTAGATGACAGATCACATTAGGTGAGTGGTAAACTTTACTTCTCTTCAAATGCATTGGTGATGTGCTTAATTGTAACAATTGCTCGAGTTTTACTCTTGCCTGGACAAAAGGCAAACTGAACTAATTTAAATAAATTTAGAAATTCAAAGTGATTTATAATTTGGGTGTAATCAACTCTTGATGAAATTTTGTTGAAACCTGGGACAGTGGAGATAGAATGATTAACTATTTGATTTATTTTTATGTCCGTTGTTAGAAACAGGAATCACTTTTTTGTGGGGGTCTAGAAAAATGATCATTTGAAGGCATGAATTAATAACTATTACAAGGGGATATGAATGACTGACTGACTGACTTAATTAGGATACCAGGAAGACACCATATATCCTATATCTTTGAGTTTTTAAAGGTTTTAACATCTCTCATTATTTCAAACTGTGAATTGCCTTCCAATCAAAAATGAATGCAAGCCATATGAAAGCTTTGAAGACATTGAAAGCAGTTACCTTGGAGTTACTGACCCCAAAGAGAATGTCTTCTACAGAGTTAAAAGACTTAATAAGAGAATGAATATCAGTTGATATGTCCATGTATTTGATGGGCTGACCTGTTTTTTTCTCATTATAATGGACCAAACTGCTCTGCACTTATTCAGAGAATTAGTTATGTAGTTAATGGAAGAATTGTATTTTACTTTTAGTTAGCAGTGTATGATATTCCCTTTTGAGTTTAATATACTGTTTTTTGAGATCTTCAGTACAGCCTGTCTTATATTGTTGGTGAATGTGTAATAGGTCATTCCTCAGTCAAAATTTCTTTGATCATCACTTTATCCAAGTAAGGAGTACCTATCAGTTTCACTCAGAAGACAAACTTCTCAATTTGATGAAGTTTTTTGCTTTGTAAGAGTGTTTATTTTGGGAGTTTTTCTTGATAGTCACTATCCACTTAAGTGCTAACAGACAGTGAGTTGACTTTGTGGTCAGAGAACATAGGTTGGCGTGGGACACCAGAGAGAGATCACTGTTTTGTATAGGTGCCCATGATTAAATGATAATGCCATCATTTATGGCTAACAAGTTTGTAAGCATCATCTTCATCACCAGACTTCGGATTGGCTGCCTTAAGTTCACCGGGGTAATTAGATAAATTGTCCACACATGTTTTTTCCAGTACTAATGTATTTTAGCTTCTGTCAGCAAAACATTCATCAAACTTTATTTTTAATTAATGGCTGACTGGTCATTGGTATATGCTGTAATTGTCAAGATTCTTGGTAATGGCAAAAATGTCATTTTATATCCTTCGCAGGCTCAGATAAAGTTTTGATGGAATCGGTCCCCGTACCCTCATGTGCAAATTTTATTTGCTGTTGGGCTTAGTATTGGGTGCAATCTACTATCACCTGTCGAACTGACCTTTATGATAACTGTATTAATGGTTTAAATGGTGTTTTGGGACCAGAAATCATCATAAATTTATATTTAATGCTAGGCAGACTTTCTTACTTTAATTATGCAAATTTCTCTTTTTTTCCAGAAATCCAAAGTCTAATGGGAACACTCTTATATCTCCCACAAGGGATTAAACAATCGCCGTATTATCACCTTCTAGATCCTAACCTTTGGGTTGAAATATGTGATGTGTTTACACGAGATGCTTGTATGCTGCTTGGTCTCAGTGTTGACAGCCCCCTGTCTGTATGGTTGGTATTTTATACTTCTCTATTTTTCCTTATTGGTGCTAAATATCCATAACTTCATAAATGTCAAGAGTGAGGATATGGCTTCGAAATATGTTTTCCTCGAGTCCTTGTTTCTCAATTCAGTTAAACATAGTTTCATGTACAGTGTGCATAGAAACATACTTTTGCATTCCTTCATCACACATTATACTTATTGTGCATGATTTCTTTTGGTAATTATTAGATTCTATTGATGGGCTATCACCTAACTGGAATACTGGGGTATATCGGAAAAATCAGTGGAAAAAACTGTTCTAGGTTCTTTGCTGTTATCCTCTTCGACTGAAAGCCTTTAAAAGTCTGTCTGGTGCACATAAAGGAGGAATGAGTGGTAATTTTTCAAGAAGAAAGAAAGTGTTACTTCTGAAAGTATTATTAGAACTATAATATTTGAAACCAATGTTAATTCAACAAGTTTAGTTAAATTAACCTCTTCTTTTAACATGTCAGGAAAGTATAACATAAATGTATGCATGTATGTTATTTAAGATGATACTACATGTAAATAGTGCATTCATAGTGGTTTAAAATTATATTTTAGGGAATTTTATTGAAGGGCATGGATTTTTATCTGGAAAACTTATGAAAGCCAGGGAATATTAAATAAAAAAAACTATTGGCAGCCCTGATCAAATAAATCTAGATAATATTGTTGTCTAGGTATCAGATCTTCCTAAGAACCACAGGTAGTGACTGCCCCCCATCCTAGTTTGTGAATTTCACATGCTGAATGGTTTTGTGTCTGAGGTGGATACTCTCCTCACTACATTGTGGGAGTACTTTCATCACTATCACTTAATCCACAATCTAGGATGTTTTATACCAACACTCGACTCCTCTGCCTTTACTTCTGCTGCTTATATTTCACATGCTCAGGGAAAACAATGAGGAATGCATTTACCACATTAACTGGCTTCTGGACAAATGTAAGGTGTCATCCAAGACAGAGTGATTAGTTATTGAACTAAGAGTAATAGTCAATTAATATCACAAGTTATGTATTATTTTCATGTAATGTGTTAAAATTCAACTAGTTTCTGGCCTTACTGGGGAAATTCACTTCAAGAGAGGTGTGCATTTACAGGAAGTTAAAAAATATCACTTGTGTGCAAAGCATTTTTTTATGTTTCGCAAATTTACTCTAATTAATAGATGGTTAAGACCTTTAGTAAAGGTTTAAAGAAAAGATAAGTGAAATTATGATATAGAATGCAGTTTTGTACAGCTGTGAAACTTTGATTGCTCAGGCCAAAGTGTAAGTTAGTGGAATTTGAAATATTGATGTACATGGATTGACAAAAAGGAAAGCATAGAGTAATTATTGGTGGAGAAAGTTACCTTCAGGGTGTTGGAGGAAGGGGGTGAAAAGAATATCAAGGATATTATTAGGATGTAGATGGGAGGGGACAGAATGGAAAATACAGCCTGTAGTGTCAAACTTTGGCTGTTAATGGGGGTTTATTTAGGCTCCTTATGGGGATGCCTCCTCTAGGAGGCAAAAAATTCATATACTTTATATCTTCATTTGTACTCTTCTCTGTTATTATCACTCATATGACATAAGAAGAAAAATTGCATTGGGTAAAGAAACTTTCTCAAAGAGGAGGGAATTGATGACCGAGATGTCGAGCATACTTATTAAGGAAAGAATCATTGAAACTTTGATGTTGAACTTGGTTCTGCACGGTACGGAAACATGGTTATGGTAGCAAGATGATACTGTAGGTGTACATTGAAGGCTTTTGTGATGTGGTTGCTGAGAAAGATGGAAAAGGTGCATGGTAGGGGAGGAGAGGGGATTACCGGAGGAAATCTAAAGGAGGCAGGAAAGAATGATGAGACCATTTTGATTGGCGATGGTATGGTGAAGACTGATACAGATAGGAATGAAAGAAGGAAGTTTGTGGAATTGAAGAAAGGCTTATTTTAGTGTCAGATGTCAGGTTGTATTTTGTGGAAGATTTTAAGAAATTATCGCTGTACTGATGTGTGGTAGTGTCCATCCAAAACCTTAACTGTTAGAATACCAATTATTATAAATAATGGTAGCTTCCCTCAGAAATCCCTTCAAAGATACCTAAAGCTCATGTGTTGTGGTTTATATTTTTTGCATATTTTTTCTTTGAGTACATGAACAATAAATTGTCATATATATGTATTAATTTTTAAAGTGAAAAAAATAGTATTCAAACCTAATACAATTTACTATATTTTTTAATTTTTGAACATTTTATTATTCTAGCATAAATTCCGGATGTACTGCACTTCCCGCATTGCTGAACATCAAGCAAGTCATACAGCAGAGACAATTTACTGGTATTTGGAATGGGAAAGATGAGCTTCCGGTGAGTGCAAATTTTTATTTTTTTACAACCTAAACTTCAATTCACATTATATAGGTAGACATACTTGTATTTTTTATGTTTCAGTACAATAAATGTATTTTAGATGTTGGATTTATTCAAATATTTCGTTTTACTTATTACATTTGCTGGGTATTTTTCTTAAAGAGTGGCGAGAATTTTCATAAGTACGCTTATGAAATGTTAGTTCCTATTGTCACAAAATGTAGTAAATAGTTGAGTTAGTTGAATGGTTGGAGTAAATAGTAGATAGAGGTTTTACTGTATACAGTTATTTAGAGGCTTACAAGATTGAGGTTTTATTGTATACAGTAAAACCTCTATCTTGTAAGCCTATAAATAAAGACCTCGAATAGATCAAAGACCTAGAATGAACTCTTTTTCTTGTCCCATCTTCATAGCATGTAAATTGCATGCCAAAAACCTTAATTTGTAACTGGTGGCATTCCTATGGCTAAACTTTTTTAAATATGAAAACTAGATAGAATGAAGTCTAAATATGTACTGTAGCCAAAATTAATTTCATTACAATGAAACTTCAACGAAACGTTATCTAAATCATTCATTATGTTTCACCATCACACTGATAAAGTGTGAGCCATCTAACAAGCAGATGTGTTGGTTAACTGGCTGAAGGTTTCTTTGGGACCCTTTTTGTCTCATTAATCTTACAAGGGTTACATGAATGTAGAATTTTCATAAATATTTGTGTCTTCTTCATTGTCATAGGTAAAGAAAAAATTTGAAGTTGGTACTGACTCAATATCACTCGAACTTACCAAAATTTCCACCATTTTTATAACTTCAGCGGTTAGAGCTGCCTGAAAACCTGAAGTGGGATTAATAACACTTATGTGGGCCCATCAAATTACATAACAGAATTTATCATAATTTCTGCAATATGCACAGAACATTCTTGGGATAAATTTCCCAGAAAGAGAATTCTTTTCCACTTCGAGACGTCTTTTTTGGGGAATGATTCGAAAATTGATTTGACCGCTATTTTCTCTAATTTTTTTCGATACAATTTTTCGGCTAATTGGGAGCAAAAGCTGTTGTTTTCAGCTATCATTTTTATTATATTGAGTTCTTTTTGAGTATTTTGTAGAGACAAAGAAATGCTAGTCAAACGGTGGACCATGGAGTTAAACGCCGCTAATTTTCGTGGGAAACGATGCCTAGACGTGGAGTGAATGATATGATCCATGCAAGTATCTTTCCGAAAAATGGAGAAGTCCAGTCCCCATCTTTCGGAAAAAATTAGAGAAAATATCGGTCAAATCAATTTTTGAATCATCCCTCAAAAAAGACGTCTCGAAGTGGAAAAGAATTTTCTTTCTGGGAAATTTATCCCGTAAAGTCACCAGATACTTTGCAGAAAACAAGATTAAACCAGCTTTCTATAACAGAGCCAACTTAGGGAACCTTTTATCCAACTGCAAAGACCAAATTCCCATAATGGAAAGGATTGGAGTTTATCAATTGAGCTGTGAGTGCTCAGCCTCCTACATTGGGCAAACCGGGAGGAAATTCAGTGACCGTCTAAAGGAACATTACGCCTGTTTTAAAAACGGAAATATTTCTTCCAATTTTATGCTACACCTTATAGAAAACAACCACTCCAGCGACTTTGACCCTAAAATTTTACATATAGAGATAAAAGGCTTAAGATTGGATGCCTTGGAACGGTTGGAAATTTCAAAGAACAGTCATCATAGGGGTACGATAGTTAATGACCTAACTTATTCCTCCCGTTCCCCCCTTCTGGACCTCCCTCTGTTCCACAGCCCTTCTCCCCCCCCCTGACGCCCTACCCAACTGACCTCTCCCACCCGGGTGCCATACCCAACCACCTTCCTCCCCTCCCCCCAAACATGCATAATAGGTTCCCTTCTCTTTCCACTCCTCCCACCTCTGAACCACCTTCCCCCTCCTCTTCTCTGTCTACTATATAAAGCTCTGTCTTTCTGTACTTTACCTGATGATGACTTTGTAAGTCGAAACCCAGGTCGTGTTTTAATAAAAATTTATGTGGAATAACCAAGTATTTATTTTTCTGAAATGAATCGCTTCCACAAAGTGATGCCTAAAACCATTCTGTTCATCAAAACTGAAAACATGTTGTGTCAGGTAACCCTCAGAATCTATGAGCTTTTTAAAGCCACCAATGAAGTTCTCTGCTGCCATTGTCTCAGAACTTGCTGCATAACCATGCTTTATAACACTGTGAATGATGGTTCTTCTCATTGACTTTTTGGAGATACGTACAGCTTCCCTTAAATAGTTGTCCAGCCATTAATGATCATGGCATCTTATTATCAAGGTTGGTGAATATCACTTTTGTCATCTCACAAATTATATTCTCATAAATAGTGTTGCATTGCTTTTTGTTTATGCATATGAGCATACCTGTCAACATCTTTGAGTATATGTAACCATTGCATAGATACTCTTTTCACTATATTAGAAGCATCTATCTCCTTAATCTTGTCCATGTTCTCGAAGGAAAGGCCTATTGGTGATGTTTACTGATTGTTGCATATTGATTGGCAGTGGGATGTTGAAGACTTTTATTGAGGGGAGAATGTTAGGCAAACATGGAAGGGGCAGGAATAGGATTGAGATGTTGGACAGGATGAAGCAAGGGAGGAAGTATGCAGAGATGAAGAGGGGCATGTTGTAGAATAGGATGTTGGATTGCATTTTGTCAGGGGAGACAAAATGCTTATTTGGTGGTTGTGTCCATCCAAAACCTAGCTTAACTGGTAGATTACCTAATAATAATAATATCTGTCTGCGGATTATCCAAGGGACAATCCATCTCAAAATTTTAACAAAATTACCATCATAAAGATAATTAAATGTTTTGTTACTTAGATATTTAAAGAAATACAAGTTTGAAGTACCTGGGCTTTATTAAATTTTTTAATTTCACAAAATCAAAAGTTGTCAATAGTATTTAATGTGTTAATTTAAAAATGTTTGTACTACCTGTATTTTTCCCATTGCCTTGCATTCATTAGCCCTCAGAATTCCATATTCGAGCGAGCCAATTCTGAGTTTTTCTAAGCAACAAATAAGTTATTATCCATCTACTTTGCGTTGTTTTAATCAGTATAATATAAATCCATATTATCAATCCTTTGTCGTGTATCTGTCCTTCTCTAGTTATACTTTTTCCTGGCTACATGATAGATTCAAATTTCTGTGGAAAATATATCCTACTATTCACTTTATGATGGTTTTATATTCTTGTAAATCTATTTATCCATGTTAATAAAAATGGTTTTAAATGGGAAAACTGTACTTCCTATGGCTAAAAAAAATTATCATACGAAATAGGAAAGGAGAGTTTCCGTTTATATCCATTTATATCATGACCATATTTTCCATGCACTTAAGTTATCCATGTTTTTTGATTGTATGTGCATGCAATGCACATATAATCGAAAATATGCATCCAATCTTGCATTCATTAGCTCAGGTAATCCATAGTATATATCATTATGCATGTATACAGAGGGAAGTTGAAATAACTTCATATACCTAAATGTAGGTACATTGTATGTTGAAAGATTGGAATTTATATAGTGTAAATGTTTGTCTATTCCTGTTTGTATGTATGTATTTTTAATTTGCCTAGCTTATGGAAAAAATTGTTTTAGTTAGTAATTTCATAATATTTATTCTAAATATACTTCTTTTATTAGACTTTTTTAAATATTTTTTAAGTTTGATTTTTTTCCTTTTAAAATAGAAATTTCTTTTAGGTGTTAGGTCTAACATCTAAATTTGTCACTATTGTTCCATGAGCTACACTTTCTTGCCAATAGTTTCAGTGAAAAAGTATGAGAAGTAGAAACTTGGAACTAAATAATAAGGAAAAGTTTTGGGCTAATTTGACGAAAACCATGTAAAAAATAGAATGGTTGAGTTAGTCATGTATGATGATCCAAAATGTTCTCTGGCTTTGCTTTGCAGATTGAAATTGATCTGGGAGCTGAATGTAGATATCATTCAGTTTTTGCTTGCCCCATCCTGAGACAAAGAAGTTCAGAATCTAACCCTCCAGTCCGTCTTGTCTGTGGGCATGTTATTTCTCGTGATGCTCTCAGCAAATTGAGTAATGGAAACAAGTGAGTACAGTCTATTTGTATGTGATTATCTGATATATTTTCAGATGGCCAAATACTGTTTCATATTTCACTGTGAACCAAAAATAATTCTTTCAGATTGAAGTGCCCCTATTGCCCTCTTGAGCAGAACCCAGCAGATGCCCGGCATGTGTACTTCTAACTTGAATGGCTTTGAAGTTTTATGCTTCAAGAAGAAAAGTGAAATATGAGTATGTGCTGGATTCAAATGACATTGTGAATATTATTAATTCATGTAAAGGCAGATTTCAGTGACACTGTAGGGAGTATTCTTTGTGAAGTTCATTACCCAGCGAACCAGTTGTTAATGTGCATCACTCAAGACTCTAGTGCATATAAATATATATATATATTGTTTTATATCAACTGGATGTTTGTAAATTAGAGCTTGTTTATACATTCTAATTTCCAACTGGAAAGGTGAAATGTTAAAAACCTGTTCTTGAAAAATGAAAACAACTCTACATTATTGGTGTGATATAAGATGTTTAGCATTGGACAGTGTCATTTCTGCATTCCTTGCTGAAGTACCATAGGTATGGGATTTGAAAAAGAAAATTCAGTGATGGGAAATAATAATCGTAAGATGTTCATCATGTATATGGGCATGGATCTTGAAATTATACCCATTTATGAAAGTATATACTATACTACTGACACCAGCTAGTTGTAGTAAATGATGCTGTTCGCTTTTGGGAATGGTAATTTGTGCATGGTTATAGTAAGACTGAGATTCTATCCTGTCCAATGACTGTTGCATAGTTACAGGTATTGGATGGAAATATGTACTGTTTATTCTAATCACGTAAATTGACTTCAATATGGCAACTGATTCAGAAAAATGTAGATAGATAGTGGCACTTGGCACAGTTATGATGAATGAGATGGATGACTTGGGTCAAGAAGGTAATCTCACAGGACTACAAATTATTTATTTGCTATTCTTAACTATGTTAATGTTTGAAAATGTTAATAAATCTTAATTGGCTATTATTTGTTTTTAATTGAAATGTGTTTAATTTTTAAATACATGTGTATTTTCCAGATTCAATCAGATGTATAATGAATTAAGGTTTAAGTAATTTCATCTACTTAATGCTTCGGACATGCTTGTTTTATCTTTGTTTTCTCCCCAGAAATAGCAGGTTAACAGCTATTTATATTTACAAGGGCTGTTCTATGAAGATTCGTGTATTTTTTTACAACATACATTTGCATTTCATCCAATATTTATGGTTCATCTCAATGAGTCCCTATTGAATGCAAAGCACTTATCTCATCAAATATGTCATATGTCAAGTTTTCAGAGACATACTGGCACCCATTTTTTGATAGGCTCTTCAAAATCATATTAGCAGTAATCACCACTGTTTATGGTGATGAAAAATGCTTTTCACAAGCATGTTTCCTCATGCTGGTGAACAATAAAGTGATGATTATTTGAATCTGCCTTTTGAACTTGGGTGGAAAATCATATGAAATGAATCCTGTTTAATTATCTTATTCCGTGTAATGTAAAATATGTTCAAGAATTTTCTTAAATGCTGTCATAAGTCACTCCCAAGCAAGGTAATATTGGGAGAGCAGTTGCTGGTTGTCCCTTCTGCCATCTCCTTGACTTTGACTAATTGCTCATCCTAACCCTTCATGACTCTACCTGATGTGACAGCGGAAGCAAAATAGGCAAAAATAATTACTAAGACTTTGTGATTTTGTATCCCTCCTAATTTAAAAATATCTTTGTATATATTTCATCTATGCTCCTCTTATGATCTTGTTTGAAATTTGCAGGTCTGCAGTGTATCTTATCTATCAAGCTTTGGACAGTTCACTTCATCATGCAAAAACTTTTGGATGGATTTTCCTGAAACCATGACCTTAAGATTAGCAATTGAAACTATTATCTGTTTCATATTCTGGAAATCCTATTTTTGGAAAAGACTAATGACTGACTCAGTTCTTATTGAACACATAGCAATTATACATGTTAGTATTGAGAAAATTTGTTGCAGAATACAATGAAACAGGTACATTTTAATAAATACAAATATGCAAGACAGTGTGTGGCTCAAAAATTCTATTGACTCACATGATTTTTATGTGAAAAAATCATGTGAGGCAACTTGCAGAGTTGGTTTTGTAGGGGAGAAAAATTCATTGGTGAAGGAATTTGAGCCGAGCTTCTTGCTATGCCGAAAACATGCAGCCTTGGTGGATGAAGAGTCAGAGCTTCTGTATGGAAGTCAGATTGCTGGAGGAAGCGCAAGGAAAGAGAGGAGTACCTGCTGGATCTCTTCCCTCTGTTTACAGCTGCATCAACTTTATCATATTTTGCTATAGTGTATACGAGACTAAGTAATGTATACAGGTATTAGATCTCATACATAGCTTACCATAAAGATCATATAAATTTCTTGGCCCTGTATGAGATTTTATACTGATGATGTCGCGTGTGCATTGAAACTGGTATTGGTATGATAAAGTTTTTTGTGTGAAAAAAATACTTAGTTTATGTATTCAGTAACAATGATTATGCCGGTGACAATGTGAGCCAAAGAATCAATTTAATTTGACTGTGGGATCTGCCAGTGGAGTGAATACCTACAAGTTGGCACTGAGAGATAAAAGAGAAATGTAGAGTTAACATTTTCTAATCAACATTTAAGTTTTCACTTCTATCAGGTGTCCTGTTATGCTCAACGCTTAATTTTTTTTCAATATTTCTTGTGTAAATAAAATTTATTTCAAATCCATGTTAAAGGCTGGCTCATTGATATCGGCAAAAGTTCATTTCTAGTCTTAAGATTCTTCATGGTACCAACCACAGTACTGATAGTAAGAGTAAAGCACTAATTAAGTAGTTTAATCATTTTAATGCCATCCAAATTTCAGGCTTTATTGGACTCTGCTTTAGGTCTTTCTCTAAGGGGCTTTTGCTTTCTACTATTGATATATCTACTGTAGATATCTCTTTATTACTATGGCAGGTTGGTTTTAAATGATTTGCAGGTCAATAGGCTATTCCGTACATGAATACTTAAAATTCCTCTTTGACATTCTTATGCTCTAAAATGTATTGTCTTTGCATTCCTTAATTGATGAGAAAAGAGCAGTTAATTCATCGAAATATGAATATTACAAAATGAAGTTCATCCATTCAATATTGTATCGTTCCCTATGAGTAGAATGCTGCTTCTTGATTGGTTGATATGAATTGTAAGGATAGTTGATATTTTTCCTAGCATTGCATGTGACTCTCCCCATGGACTATGACCTTAAAGTGGTGGAAGAGAATGTGTTTTCTGATGACCCCTAGGCCTATGCTGGAGAAAGCAATGGTAATTGCTTCTAGTAGTACCCATGGGTTGAAGGGTATAGGGCTAAGCAAAAGGCAGTGTGTCTGTCACCCAGTGTGGTGGCTTCAAAGGTGGGTACCCCAGTAGAGTAGCAATTTCAATGGTGGTGTTACATGAAAAACCATTGAGGAAGGCATGGGGAAACCACCTCAATTATTTAGAGAGGAAATATAAAAATTTTAGGACTGTGTAAGGTGAAATGGAAAAAGATTGGAGATTACTGGAGTGAAAGTTATACAGGATGCAGCAGCATAACTTCCTTCTTTATAAGGCAAAACCCCTTTGAAAAAAGTTATGTTGCCACAACCTGTAGAATAATATACAGCAGAGAGGAAGGGAGCCTATGAGGGGACTAAACAGTGCAAGTAACCGATAGAATATTATTAGTAGAAGTAAAAGCTGAAACAACAAACATGGTCATTATTCAGGGCTACATTTGGACAAGTAATCTTAGAGGAGAAGGAATAGAAAAGGTATCATTAAAGGAAAAATTGGGATGCCCATATGTAGCAGAAGGAAGAAGTGGTAATGAGATAGGGGGCCTATGGTTTAGGGAAAGTGATAACTGTGGGGAGAAAATAATGGAGTTATGAAGGAGACAGGATTTAATGATAATGGCCTCTTTGTTTAAACACTGCAGTAAGTGCTAGCATATATGGAAAATTCCTAGGTTGGGATGAGCAGTGATAGGAAGAGGGGTAAGACTGGGGTGGCCATTGGAACCCCTTTTCTTTTCAATGTATACGTGGAGGAAATAGTAGCAGAGGCATGGGAAGAACTGGAGATATAAATGAATAGGAAAAATGTCAGGATTGGATGAAATAAATTAGTTTGAGAATGATCAAGCTTAAGTTAGCCAGGCTGCCAAGGGCTGATACAAGCATTGCTGAATGTATTAGAAAATCAGTGTCATAGGTATGGGATGAGAATTTCATGTAAACAAAACTGAGATTTTCAGGGAAGAGGAAGGCTAAGTTTAATGTGAAAGTAGGATGCCAAAACTGAGGGCAGATGGAGCAGTTTACCTAGCTTGGAAGTGTTTAGACCAATAAGGTCAAAGTAGTGGGGACATAATTAGAATTGCATTATGGGAAGACAATTTCACAAGGATATTAAGAAATGGATTGCTAAAAACTTGTGGAGCATGTTTTTTTTTGAGTTTGGAAACATGGGCTTTTGCAGCAAGGACAAGGGAGATTGGAGACATGACCTAAGGTTGTGAAAAGGGCTGGAAAAAGTGAAATGGACAGCAAGGAAAGCAAATGATAAGGTACTTGGCATGGCTTCAGAGTAGAGAGGAATGTGAAAGGAAATACGAAGGAGGGGAAAATGGATGTAGAGCATCTTGACAGGCATTAGGATGCTCGGGAATGTTCTGCAAGCAAGGTAGGGGAATGTTTCATACAAAAAGAGTTCGGTGGATGAGGTATTGAAGGACTGTTTGTTGCAGTGTGGGTGAGAGGTCGAATCGTGTTAGTTAAAGCAAGTAATAAAGTGATGCTATGCCAAAGTCCATCCAATACCCTCCATAAACCGAATACTACCAAATACATGATAATGGATTGGTATTTTACATGTGTTTTTTTCATATTTATCAAAATTTTGCCTATCGGCTTTTGAACAGATGGATTTAAGATGTCCTGATGTGAACGATAGGGGATCATAGTAATAATGTTCGACTGTGGTAGGGTCATGTTCGGGTAAAATAATTCTGGTGTGTATTCACCCCTTGTCTCACACCCTGGTTGTGGCTTGCAGGGTATTTAAATATTTATATGTATAAATATAAAAAAATACCTCCATATTGTGCAAATATAAGTGCAGCATGTGAGATTTATTATCATAAAACTGGTAGTTCCTAAGAAAAATTGATAATCATGTGACCACATCGCACTTACAAAGCTAGAAAATTGAATTCAGTTCGTTGTGAAAATCTACCCTTACTGAACTATATGCCAACTTTCTGTAGAATAACTGCTACTCATTTTTCTCGTCATTATTATTTACAGAATCCTCCATTATTTATGAATACCTCAGGAGTTGCATTGTCTTCATTAAGTTTCAATGGTTTAATGCAGCACGAAGAGTTAATTTGGTCTTAACCATATAAAAGAAATAAATACACGTTTCGCTATATTATTTACATCACCTGTAACGTTTTTTCACCAAAAATTCCTCTTGCTACATTAAGTGCAAATGAAAGAACCAAACTAAATTATTTTTGATTGGTAATTTCAAATTCAAGAAAAGATGAAGGATGTAAATAAGGTTTCAACAATCTCCTTTCCCTTTGTCAGCACTATTTGAAGCAAATATATCTTTACCTGCCACAGTAGGAAATCAATCATAAATTAATGCAAAATCTCAGATTGAGACAAGAGACGTATGGGAGTCATAAGTTTATGCGATACTCATAAACCTTGAGGAGTGTGTCGTCCAATAATTTACAGTTAAATGTGTTTACTGTCATTTGATGTAAATTTCCTCATAATTTTAAATTACTTCCTCAATTACGTCAACCGCCACATAGTTTGCATGTCTCCTCAATATTTAAAGTGATAATGCCAAACATGAACATACACGAAGGAAAATCGCATGCGCAGCGCACTAATTAGAATAGTAGTAGCGGGAATCGACTGAATACTGTAGCGGTCTCTGCTGGCACTTACGAGAAACTGATGAAAACAATAGAGAGCACTGTGTTATCGTGTCGTATACCACCGCTGTCTGTTCCACAAATCAAATCGCAGAGAATCTCCACACAAAATCTATCGAGCAGTGAATAATGATAATGTAGGCTAGTTTTATGTGGCCATTTCGTCGTTCCGTTTTGTTAGGAGGTTATTGCAGCAGTTTGTATAATTTTGTAAAAAGAGCCTAATTATTCGGTGGACCAATTGTCGTAATGATTAACCGAACCGCCACAGTACCTTTAAATAACCCGCCCAGTTAAAAAGTAACTAGCTTGACAGACCTTGCATGTAGACCGGTGTTACTAGTGGGGTGTTATTGACGCTCCTCTAGATTCTGAATCCATGTTAAGAATGGATTTATTTCGAAGGTCATAATTACAAAGAAGAAGGTATATATCGTCTGTAATCAACCGCTATAATGGCGGAGAATGGGGTGTTGATCGGAAGGGCATCATCTCACAATTCATTAGAAGATAATCTGGAGTTAAATTTTGATGAGGCAGGTTTGAGTATTCTGATTGCAATAATGTACTCGGAAGTTTTTCGTTGATATGTGATTATTCCAGTAGTTCCAGTATAATCATTACATAAATGAGTTCATGTTTTTCATTGGATTTCAGCTGGACGACTCTGAATATGACATTCCTCCTGTAGATAAAGCGCCGACTCTAGAAAGTATTTTAAATGATATTGATGACCAATGTTCCCTAAGTGAGGATGACTTGGCCTCATTGCCCCATATTGGAGAGGTAAACTGATGCATATCATGAGGTGTTTTAATTTATAATATCTACATGCATGTGAATATATTTTATGGCCTCCGGAAAATCAGTTTCTGCTATCGTATTTATCCCGGGCTACGGAGTTAAAAGCCACTCATGAGTAATCCCTACTCCTTGCCAATATTTATAAGGGGGCTTATTTTTAATTGCCATATTCTTAAAAAATTAATGTTTCTCGCAATGCGTAAAAATAGTAATATTTAACTATGAAAAGCGTTGGACTGCCATCCAGAAAATTCATTGTGGTATTTGGACCCTCTGTAACTGAATGAGGTCATTCACCCCGAAACAGACCGACCGATTTATGGTTATCCATTTTTTTAATATATACAAAATACTTATTAAAGTATTTTTGTCTTAAAATTAAAGGGCAATTTGTCAACAGGAAAATTATTTTTCCATTTATTTGACTCAAGTGGTGGTGCTCGAGCGTTACCCGGGTATTTAAATGTGTAGTTGAATTGCTTTTAAGATATAACGTTACCTTGAAAACTTAAAATCCATTGTGTGATTGATTATACGTGGGAGTTTTCGATTTATTTATCCACTAGGGTGGCTCTTTTGGAGCAGAGGCTGTGGAAACCTTATCAGTTGGATCAAGAGGTAGTTGGGATACTCGAAGTCGATGCTCATCTGAGCGTAGCAGACGTCGAAGAAGTCCTGGGGCAGGCTTTTCTAATCGGCCCATCCCACCTCCATCATCATTGCTTCGTCACCTTATTCTTCGTGGAGTCTCCCAGCAAATTTCATCTGCGAGAGTAAGTGTTTTGTTGATTCATTGATTTGCACTATTATGTGCTCATTAGAATGACATGGGGATTTTGAAATTTAACGTTCCTAATGAATTTTAACTTTAATATCATTTTTCAGTGCAGTATACTTTTTGTACTGTTAATACCCATTGGCTGAATTGTCATAATACTATCTGCTGTTAACTGCAATATCAATATAATTATGGTTGTTTTAGGCATTGTAACACTTTTGTGTTGGGTGGTCTGGTGGAACCCTGCCACTTAAATCAACCTGAAGGTTGATTTTATAAGTGAGAGTAAATCTCAACTTGAACTAATTTCTACAACATATTTTTTTACAAAATTCACACACCAGAATAGGAGGGGCTAGTTCCTTCCCCTGTGACACCTGTACTAATCTAGGAAGATCTGGTGCCAAAATTCGGTTTGGGAGAAAATTGGGGTATTCAAAATCACTGAGAATTGAACATAGGCACTCTGGTCAGTAGACAAACAATTGATCCCTGAGACTGGCATACCTTAAGGAAACAGTATCAATACTTGTTGTCATGTTTCAAATTTATTGTAAGAAAAAATATAGCTGGAATAATCAGATTATTAGTGATTTTATGGGGAAAATGCAGTGTCAGATTCATACGAAGAAAAAACTTGAAAAAAGTTGATCTATGGATTAAGCTCTCTATCCTCTCAACAGAATATGGTATATGAAACTAAACATTGTGATGGAAGAACAATATGGACCCTGACAATGGATAGGGACAAGAGATAAAATAGATTTGTTGAGAGTAATTGGTGAAAGAGACAATGAAAGAACAAAAAAGTATGTTTTATAGATTAAGTTGGAGAAGGCTTTTCGTAGAGTTAGATGAGAAAAATTATTGGTGTTTCTGAGAAAGCATGGAATTAATTGTGTGGAAAGAAGGCTGGTTAAATACCTGTATATCGGTTGGAAAGTTAGAGTAAGAATACGATGAGGGTTGACGGACAATTAGAATAGGAAGGGGTGCTGCCTGTCTCCAACCCTATTTATCATATATTTGGAAGAGATAATAACAATGCTTTGATGGAAGTAAAGGAATGGACATCGGAGGCAAGAGTGTAATGTATCAGATTTGCTGATGATATTTGGCCGTAGTGGCAGATAAACAAAAAGTCATAGAGATGGTAGCAGTGCTAAACAACAAATGTAAGGAATATGTAATGTTAGTAAACAAGAAAAGACTAGATGTATGGTAGTAGGAGGTATGGGTGAAAGGATCAGCATCACATTGGAAGGTGAAGAGATTGACCAGGTAGAGAGCTTAGGGTATTTGGGAAGTGTTATCACTGAAGACACATCCTATTCAAAGGAAATTAAATCAAGAATAGCTATGGTCAAAGAGAAATTAAATAATAAGAAGAAACTGCTGTATGGACTGTGGGCAGAGGAACTGAGAAAGAGATTGGAAAAACATGACATCTAGGCTTTGTGGAAAGTAAAAAGAATAGAGGCATTCAAAATCTAGATCTGGAGGAGGATAGATAAATATATACATACGCATATAGATATCCCTAGCCTTTATATTGGGTTGAGGTTGAGACTATGGAGTCTCTTCTACTACCTAACTCCTAAATGGAGGATGGAAAAGATTAAGATGAGAGGATAGAGTGAAGAATGAGGTGGTGATGAAGAATTGGAGAAGATGGACAATTGGTAGAGAAAACCAGGAAAAGAAAGATGATTAAGAAATTTTATGACGACTGAAAACTTGGTGATGACTGTGTTATAGGGAATGATAGAAGGGAAGAGAGGATGAGGGAGAAAGATGTATTTGATGCTGGAAGAAAGCATGAAGAAACTGAGAGGCTGGCTCTGGACAGACAGCCATGAGTGAACCTGCCATGCAGCAGAACAACCCAAGATAGATAATGATAATTTACTTCCAAGTATCTGAAGAACTTCTCCCTTTTTTTCAGTATGTTATTTTCATCTTTTTTTTCATAACTGTTACATGCCTTCATGCTCTCCGAAAGTATACTCTCTGCCCTCCTTACTCAATGTTCTCTCTTCTACCACAGTTTTCAACATACCCCTACCTTTTTTCACAAATCATACCATTACCTTTCAACAATTTCTATATCCACTTTCTCTGCCTAATTCAGATTTACCGCAGTAACTTCCTCGCTTTCCTCACCCTCGATAAACCTCAGTGGTTGCCTTCCTTTCTGTCCAGTTTTTTTCCATTCTCTACCACTCCTGCTCCTCAAAAGCCTCCGATCTGTGCTCATCATCTTACCTCAAAGAACAGGCCTCAAATCCATAAAGTACTATGCTCCATATTAAAGACTTAATTTATCTTCCCATCTGCACTCCATGTTCCCATCATCACTTTTTTTCCTCTTGCTATTGCTTTTTCTGCCGATACAATTCTTATTAAGCCTACAATGCCCTATTTCATCTAACATACTGCCCAAATACGTGAACTGCCGCACCTGATCTAATTTATTCCCTCCTACCTTAATTTTAACTTAGCTTTCCCACTTCTCCTGATGTTTTTAGTGGTCAATCCTCATCCCACACCTCTTGCAATGTTCCTATAAAGCACTCAATAACTGTAGTCCCTTGCCTGTCTCACTCACCATTGCTTATAGTATTCATCTGCAAACCTGTGCTTATAATCTTGCGGTTCAATTTTATGCCCGGCTCAAGCCCTTCCCTTGCCACCTTTGACAATGTCTCACTATATATGCTGGAAAATACTGGTGATAATGGGCAATACTGTCACGCCCCTGCCTATCACTATCCATCCCCATTTTCCATGTATTACCTTTTTTCTGTGTCATCTGATTCATGCAAAATTTTGAAATAAGGCATACTCTTCCAGTATCTTCCCTTATTGTGCATTATCTCCGTTAACTTAGGCCACTCAGCATTGTCAAATGCCATCACAAAATCCAAAAATTACATAAAGACGTTGTGATTGTATTTGATAATTTCTTATTAATGCTGTCATCACTGCAATGGCATTATGCTTCCTCTGCCCTTTCTAAAGCCCCCTGACCTTTGTCTATGTTGTTGCTTGCCCTATTTTGTTACTATCTATTGATTATATTATTATCCTATAATTTCACGTATAGCTGCTTTAGAATTTTTGGGACGGGCATCAGGATTGATCTAAGGAAATCTGGTTGTATTCCTTCCTCATAAATCCTTGGTATTAGTTCATAGAACCCATTTCTTTCATTTTTCTGTAAACTCTCTATTGATGCTGGTTTGACATCGTCTATTCATACTGCTCTGTTTGACTTGTGATTAATTAATCTCTGGTCGTTATGCCTATCTCTGTTTCTTTGTTGTCTTTGTGTGTCATGGTATTTTTTTTTTTCTATGGGTGCCAATGAAGTAAAAAACTTTTATGTACATTAAAGGAACGGGTGAATGCTGGCCTCCCCACTGCTGTTGCTGCCTCCACTATGATAGCTGTTGGCACTTCTCATGGCTTGGTTTTAGTATTTGATTCATCACAAACATTACGCTGGTGCTTAGGTGCTGAAGAAGGGGTACAATCTGGAGGGTCTGCTGGAAATAATGCTGTGTCTGAATTTGGTGCTGTTTCTGCCCTCTCACTAAACCATGATTGCAGTCGTTTGCTCGTGGGTTTTGCCAAAGGTGCCATTTTTATGTACGATTTGAGCTGTGGACGCCTCCTGCGAACTCTTTCAGATGCTCATCCTCCAGCAACTGCTGTGCTTCACCTTAAGGTGAGTTATCAGGTTGATAAACATGTTTCATAGTTGGTAAATTTGCATCTGGTTAAATTCTCTTTTCAAATCTAGCTATAAGTTTGTTAATGTGAACTTAATGTGCATATTATGGAAGATTGTGTTCAGACTAAGCATTGACAAAGAGCAATCATAATATTTCAATGAAAATATTATTTGATGATCGAATGCATTTTATGGTATCGTCAATAGCTACTGATAAAGCTGTAAAACATTGAATTGCATCATAGAAAATCTTTTCTGAGGGATAGTAAAATTGTTCTTTTTTGCTGAAGGTTCAACACTTTGTATATGTGTTCCTAGTTGGTTATCCAATGACTTTTTTACATCTGACAGAACAACAGCTTGCAATCATTGTAAACAAATGTTAGACCTGACATTAAAAAGGTTAGAGCTTTTTTCTATTGTCTTTAGCTCATTTTAATCTTACATGATCAACTATGCATTTCAATATCACTTGCTACAGAAAACTCTAAATTGAAATTACGTACATGAAAAATGTAAAATTCATAGTGCTAAATTCGTATTGACAGAAAAATCAAGGTTAATTGTCATGAATCAATGTTGTGCCAGCTTGTGAAATGCTCCAAATTATCCTAGCCTCATAGAAATAATGATATTTTTTTGTGTGATGTAGCAATTTCATTGAGAAATTGGGATTTGTAGTCGGAAGTCCAGTCTTGTATCCAGAAAATTTCAATTTAATACCTCGTGCTGTTAATGAATAATGTGCAGACTGTCACTTTGCAAAGTGGCCGGTTGAGCAGGAGTGAGATGTCCTCTTAACATTTTGAGTATTGGCAGCACCATTTATCTTAAAAGATAAATTGGCAATCAGAAAAAAACTGAAATAAATTCAAAGTAATTAACCCTTACTAACAGGTTTTTACGTATTTTTAATATTCTAGGTGCAATGTAAACAAATCATTGAAATGGAACTGTAATTTCACTTGTTTTGGTCACCCTTGAACTCATTGACTACTAGCTCAACCTCATGAAATCATGTGCATACTGAGGTTTGAAAAAACTTTCTAGATTTAATAAAAACTTTATGATGGTGTAACTGATTTCATCACATGTGATATCTAGATGACACCTATGTGATGGAACTGGTTTTCTGGGAAGTTTTTGTGAAATCTGCGTAGCTTTTTCAATCCTTTGATCACCCATTTTTAAAAAAGGAATTTCTTTAACCAGTTCAAGAAAATGTAGACATTCATTGGTATATTTATAGCAGTCAAATGAAAAGATAAGCCAACACTTCCATGAGACCTCTTGCAGTGCTTTTGCTTAATTTATTTAATGTTTAATCAATTAACAGTAAGCAGCTTCAATAATTGAATTTTCTTTGCTTGATTTGAAGTCAAAAGTGAGCCTCTTTGTTTAAAAATGTCAAGTAGTTGTCTTAAGATAGAATCTAGTTAAGATTTTTAGTTGAAAGATTGAAATAATTGTAAGGGAAGTGAATTTTAATATAATACTAATAAAAAGTATTACTTCCGAAGGGTGCAAATACTCATAAATGCAGAAACTGAATAGTGGAAGTTGGAGGTGGGCTTTGAAAAACATATTACCTAAGTTGAGCAACTATCATTGAAAGAGATACCAGCATCGCCATAAAACCATTTATTTGATATAATATAGTCAAACAAGTCAGAACAACACATTCTCTATAACATCTAACAAAATTTCCCTTCAAATATGACTGTATTTCATATGTTCTGTATTGAGCACATCAAACACATGCCATCCTTGAAACTCCATAGGCTGGTGCAAGTACCAGTATCGTTACCCAGTTAATGAAAAAAAATAACTGGAATATCAGTCCTCTGTATCAGTACCTTGGATTGTTGCCTGAGGTGCTAGTTCTAGGTTCTGATATGTTGTTTTTTCACTCTAGATACCAATGCTGATCTTGCATTTCAATCGGGTGTACCAACTTCAAAAATACAGGTATTGCCAAATAATATTCTGTCCATAGATGTCACTTAAGCAATCGTCAGCTAAAGGTTCTTACCATCTTCCCCTTCTAAGGGTATTGTCCCATGTAATTATGGACCGTTGCCAGCATGTGGAAAAACACCAGTTTTGTATCTAATGTTAACAGGTTTTGGTACCAATATTGAGGCACCTAGGTGCTTAGAATACTTAGGAATCCTGCCAGAGGTTTTACTACGGACATCATCACCAAGGATATTTGTTGTAGGTACCAATCCCTGAAAAATACTAACTAGCAAGAAAGTAGCAGCTCTTAAAATTAGTGAAAAAACATCCAATATCTATCAGTTGTGCTCTTTCACTAAACTGTAGGGTTCGATAATTATATTTGCTCATGAAATTTTTTTCATTTCTTTGTATAGTTTACAGACTCTCCAACGCTTGCATTATGTGCTGACAGTGGTGGCTCAGTCTTTGAGCTGAGCTTCAAAAGGACAATGGGTGTACGTGGTTGTGATTCTCGGTGTTTATTTTCTGGAAGTAGAGGTGAAGTGGTTGCATTGGAGCCACTGTTACTCCTGAATCGCCATCCTTCCCAGCATCCTCTCAGGGAGGTCGTAGCTGTTGCTATGGCTACTCTATCAAAGGTGAGAATCATTCTCTCTAAATTGTTAATTGATGTACTAATCTGTTTACTCCAGATTGTTAATGCCACATTACTCCATGCACTTACTTATATTCCAAAATTGTTAACCCTTATCTGGCACAATTTAAATGACCTTATTCTATGACTTAAATGGCATTTTAAATCATGCTGCATCGAGATTTTTTTGTAGCATATGGTTATATGAAAACTTAAATATTCAATTAATTTTGTTTGATATTTGTTTTTCAATAATGCACTTTCGTGCATTGCTCTATTTTATTATGCCTAAATCTCTATTCCCCTAACTTGATGAAACTCTAAGAAGAAACATATTTACACTGAGATAAATCATATCTCATACTGCCTAACCATTTAAAATTCTGTAAAACTTAATGTGTTAATTAGTTTCCTGTTATAACTGTAATTTGTATTTCTATTCGGGAATAATGTAATCAAATCCCATTGTTATGTCCTATACACCTGGCATTTATTCTCAATACTGTACATTGTGTCAAATGGACAAATAAATATATTATAATTATTACTACCACAACACTCAAATTCATCCTCCAAGTAATGTCCGTTATTTTTTAACTTTTTAATGTCCACAGGCATATTTTCTACCCTTATATGTTGCTGTCTTATGCAAATGTGTTGATCTCACAAATTGGGTTGCGGATCTCATGCAGCCAGTGAGCATACTTCTTAATATAAAATGTTATCGGTATATACAACACATATATTTTAATATACGAGGTGCATTTTTTAAGTAAGACTTGTTTTGAAATACAACTGCTGTTTAGCTGCTGTCGGCACTTGGTGTATGCGTGCTGTGTACAGTGGATCGTCGTGCAATGAGCTTAATTCATTCCGTGATCTTCCTTGCAAAATGAAACACTTGTTTAATGAAACAACTTTTTCATATGAGTTAATGTAAAATAATATGATGCCTTCCATGCAAAAAAAATATGTACTAGGTTTATTCAGAGAAAAATATGTATACATTGTTTAGAATGGTGGGTCATGTTTATCTTTCATCCCTTGAGCATCGACACATTTTTGCCAGCAGATTTTCCGCAACACAAAGGCTTCCCTGTAGGCGAATTTGGGAAGGTCCTTAAGGGTACGCGTGTAAGCTTCTTAGACAGCATTTAGGGTCCCATGGTGGTGTCCATTGAAGGATTATTTCACTTTTGGGAATAGGAAATGGGCTGGTGCCATTGCAGAAGGTCTTAGCAAGCAGACCCTTGACTCTGCTTTTGGTCGTCCGTCAAGACCTTCGGGACGTGTTTAATGCAGATCTTTCGCATCACCAAATTTTAAGTGATAATGGTGTGCACTGTCATCTTATCAATGCCTATATGATCTGCCATCAAGCTCACACTTAACCGATGGTTTGAATTCAGCACTTCACGCACACGTTGCATGTTGTCGACAGACGTCCAGTGCGGGGCTCACCCTCCACACACTCTCGGCCATCTTTAAAGAGCTTAAGCCTCCTAAAAACTGGAGTTTGTGACATGCTTTCATCCTTGAACACTTGGCGGATCATACCAAACGTCTCCGTGCCAAATGTCCCCTGTCTAGCTCAAAATTTGAAGGCGTACCACTGTTCAATTGTTCGCTGCATTTTCTGCTTGCACTGAGTCACTCAACAGGGGTCCACCAACAGCACAATCTAGCCTGAAAGAATGCTAGTGGATGGTTGGTGCTTGGCACATTTTGCCTGATACTTTTTATACACACCTTGTACCTAATTCCTTTTTATCTGAAAGCTGCCTAGAGACATTTGTTTTTGCCAATTTTTAAAATTTTGTAAACATGTGGCTCAGAATTATCATTAAATAATCCATAATAATTAATAAAATGCATTGCCACTACTTTAATATGATGATGCCTTATACGGATGGTACAATGCAACAGTTTCCTGTAGTCTCCACTTCACATTTAGGCTGCTGATTTGGACTCAACAGGTCTTGAGGGCTCGTGGACTTAGAATGGTAAACAAGCAGGGCATGCTGAGTAAGGAGATCATTTTGCTCCATGACAGTTCCTGTCCATGCATGGCTAATCAAACTAAAGATTTCATTGGATCATTTGGCTGGAACAACTTGATCACCCTCAGTACATTCTTGATCTAATACCCAGTGGCTACCTCCAGTTTTTATATTTGAAGATGCATCTTGGTGTTCAGCGCCTTGATGATGATATTGACATCATAATGACCATGTTGCAGTGGTTGTCAAATCAGGTGGTAGACTGCTACGAGGATGGGATTCAAAAGCTGGTTCTGCAATGTCATAATATCCTTAATATTAGTGAAAATTATGAAGAAAGGTAAATTAAGATGCAGGATTTCATAAAAAAAATAAAATTGTTAAAACAATATTCTTGTTTATTTAATTTCAAAATGGTACTTACTTAAAAAACATGCCTCATATTTTACTGCCAAATATTTTTTAGGTCTGATTCATCCAATAAAATTGATTGAAGGTATTGATGATTGTAATGTTCAGCACAAATCAAAGAGGATTATACAAATAATGATGCTTTTTCAATCATCATTTTCAAATATTATGGGACTGGCCTTTTATGTGTGTTTGGACCCAATCATGCATTTCTACTTCTAGGAGATGGGGGTGTGCTTCTTAGAGTGAAAGCTCAAACTCAGCATTGCCATGTTTAGTCTATTTTGAATGCTTATGGTGGTGGACATTACCGTTCAATTATGTACTTAGAACATAATTGAACGGTAATGCCATACTCTTTACTGGTTATAGCGCTGATTTATTCTTTAATGGCATTTGCTGTTATAATGTCCTCTCATATCTTTTTGGATTGGTTACATATCCTTCCAGGTGATCGTTGTTACAATTCGTCCTCGGATGAGAGTGATTTTTACGCACTCTCTCCATTCTTCCAATCCGTCAACTCTTCCTCTCCTGGCATGGCAGTTCGTTGTTATCCAAGCAGCAGATGGTTCCCGAGTGATTGATCCTGTACTTGCATTTGCCAGAGAATCAACAATCCATTTTTTTCAGGTACGTATGCTTGATTGGCAATATTTTAATTATAATGAACTACTGAAATGTGTTTCTGCATATGGTGGCAAAGATGTAACATGATTTTGCATTTCCAATGTGTAATTATATATTTAAAATTTTTTATGCAAAATTTTCATAGATGTAAGGTGTCATTTTGTCATGTGAGACTTGGCATGTCTTGGCATGGCTTGGGATGTCTGTTGTTTCTGTTTCACAGTGACTCCTCCAAGTGCATATTTATGTACCTTGTTTCTAGAGATTACTTTGAAGTGAAGTTACTTGGACATTTTTAATGAAATTATCTCGGGTCTTCCGCTGGGTCAGGGATTACATGTTAGCCGACGTTTTGACACTTGACTCTAGCATCGTTGTCAGGGCTGATGAGACTCTCATCAGCTCTGAGGGCAATGCTCGAGTTGAGTGTTGAAACATCAGCCAACATGGAACCACTGACCCAGTGTGAGACCCAAGAAAACTTCATTAAGGAGATATGCCAAGAAAGCACCAGATCTTACGTGGGTCTTCTCTTTTTCTCCTAATAAGACATGATAGCACACTTTCCTGTGGCATTAATTCTTTTTACTGATAATGAGAGTGGTTGGTTATTATTTGATCATTTCATATTCTCATTTGTAGATGTCTCCAGATATGCGAGGGGTTGATGGAAATGGCACCATTGGCCCTGCAGGAGGAGCGTGGCGAATTAGAATGATTCCCCTCCGGAGGCTTGTTTTATCACACACTCTCATTGCCCTACATTGGCTTGATGTTAGGACACTAGCTGTAATAGACTGTCTTGAAAGAGTTCACCTTTTGGATGTTCGAACAAGGGAAGAATTGGAATCGCTTGATGTTTCTGATGTACGCCTGGTGTATGGCACTAGTCATTTCAAAGGACTTGCTACGGGAGGAAATGTCAGCCAAGCAATGGTAAGTTCTTATGGTTATCTTGCTGTTTGATTGTTTTATTGTCTAGGTATATATCTCTTTATTCTCTAAGGTGATTTTTTGAACTGTGAAGTTAGTGAACTTCCTCTTTAGGGTTTAAATTTTAGGTAACAATTGATTTTTCTTGGAAGGTAATAGACCATTTTAATGATATGTAAGTGGTTCTCAAAGGTAAATAATTAGCCAAGATGTCACTTTAAAAATAATAGTCGCTAATCTTCATGTGCACCTATGCAAGCCACCATATGTGTGTGTGTGGCAAGTGGTTTAAGACAGCACCCATGTAAATGGTGAAAACCCTGTAGGAAGGGAGATTGATGTAAATTTAATTTCTTAGTCTTTCATTTGAGATATATGTTAGAACAATCATGAGTATTTTAGTTCAACTGTGTCATTCTCCTTAACCATGTATTTTGTTTACTTTTAGGTGCTTGCTGGGGAAAGAGCTTGTTACAATTCTGTTTTAAGCTTTGGCAATCAGTTACTTCTGCTGGGCACCAACTCTTTTCATGTTTTAACAATACGCTCATGGAGTGATCGCCTCTCCCATTTGGTAAAACAGGTACATTATATTTAATTAAGTTTTATCCCCACAAAATTGTTGAAAACGAATGTAGTCAGATCAGTGGGCAAATATTTGGTCTCCTTTGGTCCATTTGTTTGATGTTATTTTATTAAGGCCAGCCTTGATTCATTCAGTCAATTGCCTTATTTAAGGATGTATTAATAGTGCCATGCATTACTAGTTTTGCTCCTGATAGAATTAGTGATATGTCTGGTTCACCATTTGAAGTACATTAATTTTTTTACATATGATTAATTGTAAGTTGTGTTCCGATAAAAAAAACAAGCCAGGGAACATAATTAACATAATTTTCTTGGAAATATGTATTGGTAGAAATAAAGTTTGCTGGAGTTGGAATTAAATCGCATTTCCAGATATCCTTGCCATTCCTAGTATTTCATGCATAACTCCAGTTTATACAATCCTGGGTATTTATGAAATTGAAACCAAGGATATGAAACATATAAAGCACAAGCAGTGTTGGTTGGGCAAGTAGAGACGTATGGATTTCAGACAAAAAAGTGAATGTTCAAGGAAGATACTTGTGGTTTTCTGTACAGGTGCTCACAGCCTGTCATCTATTTAGCCATCATTATTTATGTTGAAATTGGTGTAGGTTTAATCAATGAAACCAAATGAATTGAACCAAAAAATTTTGTATGGATGCTGTTTACACATTCCTTGTCACACACAGCCACAAATTTGAACTCTTTTCTGTGTCACATACCATTACACTGTCCTTTGGTCCCCCTTGCAACATTTCAAAGTTCAGAGTCAAGACTATCCTTCTCTCTCTTTGCTGTCATTCTAAATTGACATTTTATTGGCTTCTATCATTTTACTATGGAAAATTTAGTAACAGTGGAACCATGCTTGCGGATAAAATATTCTTAAAAATTACTCACTTAATTGTCAAAGTTTCACGTAGTGAGTGATGAGGAGAGGGGAAATCCCAGAATGATTTTGTGTCTTATGTTTCAATTTGTGTTTATCACTTATTCTGCCAGCATCTTAGTGCTGCTAGTGATCACACATGTTTTCAAACTTGTATTCAGGCATATTATTTAAGAATTTTTTATGCTAAGTTAAATAATATTTTGTGCTTAATTCTAAAAATTTCCCCGAAGAAAAGCTGCAAGAAGACAGCCATAAGGGAATACAAATAACTGTAGAAATGAAATTAAAATTATTAAAAAGTGAGACAGATACGATCAGTTGCCATAAAAAAATCTCTCTAGGCAGCGTTCTATTGGAAAGGAATTAGCAAGGTGTCATGAATAATAAACTAATTATTTTGATTATTTTTTTTCTTCGTGTCAAATTTGCATTCCAGGTTGGTTCATTCTGCAATAGAAGAAAAGATGATGGTTCACGATCCTAAGCAATGTGTATATTATTTTTTTAATAAACCTTGTGCTTAGTTTTTTTTGACATGAAAAACATTCTTGTATCTTACATTAATTTATATGGGAAAAATTGTTTTGCTGTACTAGTAAGATTGCAGAATGAATTATGCTCATTAAGCAAGGTTCCTCCATACTTTCCATGCCTTGTCACAATTTTCATTACCTCTACCTCCCTCATAGGACACTTAAGTAAGCATCTTAGCCCTTTTGGGTGTAAATGCCAAGAGTGAACTCCAGATCTTTAAGAAATTTCTTTTCCCAATATTTGATATTAGTTAGCCAGACAAACTTTTTTAATCATTTGTAAATGCTTGTGTGGCATGAATTTGACAAATGTTTTCTTTTGTTTTATTTTTCATCATTTAAGTCTCTGAAGTTATATTATTCTATTTTCTAGGGTAGACATCTTGATGCCTTGGCTTTGGGGATGACCTTCTTGGAAGACACTGGAAGAGTCCCAGTTTTTCAAAGAAAAAAGGGCATAGTTCGTGAAAAAGTAATAGTATAGTATTTATGATAAATAAATCCTTTTTTACTGTTATCCTAGGAGTTTAGTTAAAGAAAAATCTTGTCTTTCATGGCCTCCCCTTTCACATGATTCACTCTTTCTCAGTAAATTCTTTACTTCGAGACTGTATTGTTATTGCAAGTTTCATTCTTGCATGATTTTAAGAAGATGGTGAGCTGTTATAATTTTCAATTCTGCTGCATTTTGATTTCATACCTAACTCTAGGAATATAAAAATTAGCATTTATTCTCAACAAGGAAATGATGCATACTGGAATATGGACCTATTCATATGTGTATTAACCTTCCTTATAACTATCATCCATATCTCTATCCAAATCATCACAAGTTTTTTTGTTTGTGTTGAGTTTAGCAAATTAAATGCAATATCATTTATTTATTTTTATTTGTCTCATAACTTTTTCCCAAGTACATTATATCTATAATACTCAATGTTCTATGTGTTTCAGTTAGCAGTGTTTGACTCTGTGAGTTTGGCAATCATCATCTCATTTTTCAAGTGTTTTGTCCCATTTTATTCTCTCTCTTATGTTGACATCAATTTGAACATGTCTATATGTTGAATTGAGGTTTAATTTCCTTTTGCACTTACGTATTTCACTGAGATAGCAGAATCATAACTTCCTCACAGACTATCTGTACATAGTTATGTGTATGCATAGTATAGGCACAAGAAGGGAATATCATAAACTATAATAATGTCTATCAGGGAATGCGAGAACTAAATATACCTTATAATTAAGGATGAGTCTAATTCAAAATTTCATTGATTTCAAATGCCATTTACGCTGAATCTCAATGGTGGATTCATTTTTTTATCAATAGGATATTTCTAAGGTGTATATGAGCTCACGTCATCAAGGCAACTGAAAATTAAATTACTTCTAATATACTGGATATTTCTTTTGAAGCAAAATGTAATTTTATATTTTTTCTAAAATAAGGATTCAATGGTAGTCTAATCTTTTCTATCAAGTGAATTCCAAATTTATAATATTATAAATGCTTACTCTGGACATGGTATACCACTTAATAGATTGCAGGGCTACTGCCTGGGTTAAGTTTGTTTGTGGTGTTGGAGCTTTGTCTGCTTACTCTCAACTCTCCAGCGCATACTAAACCCCATCATGTCCTTTTCTCACTTCGGTTATATGGCTTGGCAGGAATGGATGACAGCTGCTCATGAAAATGTTATAAATACTCAAAAATACCATTTCTATTTGCATTGTGAATAATACAAGAATGATTTAATCATCTATACATAGTGCTCAATGTTCTCATGAAGTCACGCCTCATTTGATTAGTTTTATCATTCATATGTACTAATTTGCAGCTGCTGGACATCCTTGGTTCTTACATTGATGAAGTTGTTGCTCCAGTTTCTTTGAGTGGGGACCCTTGTGGTGATGGCGAGAACTCAATGGAAGAAAGCATCATTACCTGCATTCAATACTGTCTTGCTCTATCTCAAAAGTGAGTATGGAAAGTTTCTTTTTTTTAATACCTCTAGGAATGATTTACCTTGTCTCTTGCTTGGTTTTTGTATTGTATTGTGTGGATCTGCAAATTCTAGGGCTGTTTAAAAACAGTTATTATATTTTTTAACTTATACTCTTAAACACACCTCTAGTTATTACGGAGAAGGCAAAGTGGCCGTAACATTGCCTTCCAATGCTCCTGTGGCACTTTCGTATTCTAAGAGGGCTGGTCAACAAAGGGTGGCTATATTTTTTTAGTGACAATATACCTCTACTTCCCTACCCATGCATGAGCTACAACTTTGGCATGGTGGAAGGGCTTGCAGGTTTCTATGACCCATAGAGCTGTCTTAGATTATTTCTCCTAGTAGTCACCCAGGCTGTATAGGTTGAGGGAAGGAATCAGATGAAAGGCAGTCCTTGAAGCATCTGTTCCTCAGTGAGGCAGCTACAAAGCTATCTGATCACAGTAGGATAGCCATTTCAGTGATGGCATTGTGTTGAAATACTTCTGTGGAAGACAGTGTAAAGCTACCTCAATTAACAGAAGAAATGATGAGAAAATCTAATGTGATAATGAGTTCTGGCAACTATGGAACACAGCCCACAGGGTATCACGCCTAATAAGTGTCACACCCAGGCCTTCATGGTTATCAATATGCGAAATCCTTGAGCAGTTGAGTGAATGGAAGCAAAAAAAAGAAGAGACATGCCTCTGTGAAAATAAGCTTAGCACTAACATTAGGATGATACTGTGGGAGAATATATAGATCCGTTAGGCCTATGCAGGTGAGTGGAAGTGGATAAATGGCGCTTTTGAGTCAAGTTCGTTAGGGCTGAGTTGTAAAGTGTAGTCTTAGGGTTCATCTAAAACCAACCTGGGTGGTTAATAGTATATAGATACATTTATTTCTTCCCAAAATTTTGTTGGTCCTTCTCTAATTTCCCACTTTTTCCCTGTCTTCAAAGACATGTTGGAAGCCATTTTATGATAGGTCCTTAAAAATCACATCAGCAGCAGTGGTGAAGGCTGCTGACATCAGTAGTCTCTCAGTTCGCATCATCTCATGAAATATTGTTTAAAATCAAGACATTTTTACAGGTTGCCGGTGTGGTCATTATAGCTCTATTTTGTATCTAAACTTCAGTCCAAATGTCTTCTCTGTTTTTTCAGTGACAATCCCATAGAGTGTACAACTTTCTTGTACTACTTCTTATTTCAAACCTTTTTTTAATCATTGCCTCGCATTTTCATTTTTCCCTTTGGTGGACTTGTTCACAATCATCAACCTGCTGACAGATGCATAAGATTTCCAGCGGGTATGACTGTCAAGTATTTCCATCATTTCATGCTATGTAATTAAATTTGTTACCCATTTTTTGATACTTGTCTTCTTCTTGCTTGTTTTGTTTCAGTTACTTTGCAGGAAAGTAAAAACTGTTTAGGCCAAACTAAGGAACTAATTTTTCTTTTAAAAAATAAATATCTAATCTATAAGGTATTTATTTCTAAATGAGTAGAGTAATTTTTAAATAAATCCCTAGTTTTAAAAACCATCAAGAAATTATTGTTACTTATGAACTTAAAACATTTACAATTTAGCATAAAGGATTCACATCAACTGAAAACGTTGTTAACCGTAGTGGTTTTTCGTTAACCTTGCATCTGATTATATGTATTAATTGAGATTGACTATTTTAAATGTATTGTAGTATTGGATGATTTTGCTCACTGGTGTTGCCTTCCATTTCTTTTATTTAGGGAACTACTTTTTAGCAAGGTGTGGGATGTCGTGCAAACAGTTGCGTCTGCAAAAGCTTGTTTTCTGGAGGGATTAGAGCCTTACTTTTTGAATGACCAATTACAGAGTGTCCCTCCCGACATCATGCAGCAATTTGTATCGCACTATGAAAGTCAAGGTCTGATTCAGGTAATTGAATTCTTGAATTATCTCCTAACATTGCATTAAAATTATAATAAGAAAAATAGCAGCAAGGTTGATTTCTGTCTCCTCCAATAAAATACTGAAATCAATGTAAAGAGAATCTGCAATCAGCAAATCTAAAGAAAGATAAAATGGTTCTGTACTATAGATTGTTGATATAAAATATGCAACTTTATGGAGTGAATGTGATTATCATGGATGTAAAATTGGTAAGGGAAGGAAACCTTAACCTCTAGCTCTTGCTTAAATTTAGCAAATGCGTTTTGCCAGAGTTATTACAGTGAATGGTCCATAACCATTTCATTGTCTAAGTTAAGAAATACCAAATTTATGTTCTGAGAATCCCTAAGGAAGAAGTAAAAGTGCTTTTTTTTACTAGACGAGACTAAAAGTTTTGGATTTCCAATAGAAACAAGTAAAAATCTCAAATCATTAATTTCCAGAGAAACAGGAGTAGACACGATGCATAATTTAATTATGGTCTAACTATACTGGAAAGTGAACTTATTTTGTGCATATTTTCCAAAATATTTCATAGATTCAAGAAAGTTTTGGTGATTAGAATGATTAACCTTTTTCTTGATAGATGTTGTAGCCACAATGAGTAATCAGTGACATGGTGATTTACTATATTAGTACCTTGTTGGGAGATTGTAATTATTAATTAAAATTATTCTGATTTGATGCTTCTGTGTTTTAAAACAGGCACTTGAGGCGTGTCTTTTGCATGTTGATGTAGGGTCCCTTGATGTTCACCAAGTGGTAACCCTCTGCTGGACGTATGGAATGTATGATGCCCTCCTATATATTCACAACAGAGGAATGGCAGATTACATAACGCCATTTGAAGAGCTTATGGGTGTGCTAAGGGAGGCTTTGTCTAAAGGTAATTTCAATATATTTAGTACCATTTTATAATTTTGTGAAAAGAAAAGTGTTAGTGGATATTTTTGTCTCTCATCTGTAGTGTAGTTTCCAGGTAAATATTCTCTGAAATATAGGTTCAGCTTGTTTTCACAAAGTCCTAAATGACATTTATTTCTCAATTTTTGTCAGTAGAAACTGCTTTATATTAGAATGGCTGTATCATTCATTGGTAGAAATCTTTTGTATCCACAAATTTAGTAGTTTCAGGTGTGATGTGGTGGAATTCGAGCATAATAAGAACAGATAGTTGCCATTTTTCTCTAGATAAGTTTAATTGTATGAACAGGTTTCATAGTATTATATCATCTTCAGGTAACAAAATGAATTCAAGTGCCGTCTTATATAAGTTTTTACATCCCGGGAGGAGAGGTGGATGTGGTGAGAAAGGAGGGATGGGGGAGAGGGGAAGGTTGGGCGACCAACCAATAGGATGCGAAATACAATGTTTGAAACATGTTAAAAAAAAAGATTACTTCGGCTTCCTCGGCAGCAGCCCGACTAGTCATTTCTGCTGCAAAAAAGATGTGGGCTCAGAAAGAGCTAAAAACTTGGTACAGCAAGTGAGATGCCTTGTGTTTCTTTTCACACATGTTACACAAATAATTGTGTTTTAAGCTGTATTATGTGGAATATCAAGTGTTTGAAGATTGAGTGAGAAACCTGGCCCAAGACATCGGATAACAGAAATATAAAGTGAATGAATTTAAACTGCTATGTCTCTCAAGACAAAATGGTGACAGTGTCCCTTCAACTGGCAACAGGGCCCATCAACCAACCAAAGAGAACACCTTCCCATGAGTTTTGAACCTGCCCAAATGTAATCTCTCTGAACCTGCACTGAAATTACTCTACAAAGGTCTAAAATACAACCCTGTTCTGCCAACATCCACCAAGATCCATGAAAACTTGGCTGTGGACTGTGCCTTTTCCGGTGAAAGTTTGGGCACCTAGCAGCTCACCGCTATTATCATGTCAGCTAATATAAAGAAGGTGCCTAGCAAGTTCCAGTACCCAACGATGGAAGAAGCTACACTCAAGACCCTATCAAAGGAACTAGACGATCAGAAACTGACTATCATCTTAGAAGATAAAGGAAACTGCATTGTAATTTTGGATAAAGAAAATTACATAAGTGAGTGCCCAGCCTTCACTTCCTCCAGCTATTTTTAAATCCCGAAGAAATATCCCACTACAGCATACCAAAAGCTAGATCTATACCAGTATAGAATGTTGTCCGCTAGTTTTGAGGCAGTTAATTTTTTTATTGATTAGGAAAAAATTTACCTGGTTAATATGAACCGTCTACCCTCAAGATTGTATGGTTTACCCTGACTCCACAAAAAAGACGTACCAATGAGGCCTGTGTTAGCCAGTATGAATGCGCTGGCACATAATTTATCCCCCAAACGATAAATCAATATTTCATCAAATCTCAGAATTCAATCTAAACTTTGGTATCAAAAATTCACTGTCTTTAGTGGAACTGGCTCAAAACATTTCCCTACCTCCTAATGCTAAGTTAGTATCATTTGGCATCCAAAATCTTTTCCCCTCCATTCTGAAACAAGAGACATTGTGATACACCCAAGATATTCTCTCTGATGCCAATTTTAACATAATAATTAACACTGAGCTATGTAAGTTACTCCAAACCTGTGTTGACCAAAATTATTCTCCATTCATTGGAGTGTATTACAAGCAGAAGGATGGACTAATCTTGGGTTCACCACTTTCCCCTCTTCTGGTGGAAATTTTCATGGACACATTAGGAGAGAAGATTTCAAATTCTAAAACAAAAAAACTAGTTGACAACATTCTTTACTGTTATAGATATGTTGAGGACATCTTATGCTGTTGGATAGGGAGCAATGGACAATTGGAAAACATCTTTCGATATTTAAACTCGGTTCATAATTCTATAAGGTTTACCATGGAGCCGTGGGTTGATGGGAAAATTAATTTCCTTGACCTTACCATCAATTTTTGGGAAAGTAAACAGTGTTTGACATCTACCGAAAGCCCTCATATACAGACCAGGTGATTCCCTCAGATTCTTGCGGATTACTCATAAAATTGCTATTGTCTACTATATGATAAGTAGACTAATTAATACCTCTATGCTTAAAACAAACTATGACCGTGAACTGGAAACAATTAAGCACATCGCTGCAAACAATGGCTATACCAAGGATCTGATCAACTCTCTGCTCCGGAAGAAAAGGAAAAAGCTCGCCAGCAATTAACCATGTCTCTGCTAATGGAGACGGCCACAGAATCCCAAAAATGGTGCAAAATCCCCTCCATCAGCGATGCATCATACAAGATATCCAACTTAATCCCAAAGGACAAATCCAGTCTCTTTTTATACACCTTTCAACGTGTCAAACGGTTGTGTAAAAACAAAGATGCCTTCAATAATACACGACAGAGTGGTGGTTACAAAATACAGTGTGAGTGCAAAGCTGCTAATGTGGGCCAAGCGGGGAGAAATTCCTCCACCCAAATCAAAGAACACCAGAAGTGCACGATCGTAGGGAATACCTCATCAATGATCGCCAAACACATACTCAAGACTAATCATGCCTGTGACTTCTAGTGGCATATGTGGGATAGAAAGGCACAAAATTAGATGCAATGGAACCATTGGAAATTGTCCAACGGGTAAAGAAGAAGTGACTTCTTCTTTACCCGTTGGACAATTCCCTTCTTAGTGACCTGCAGTTCACCTCCATCTTCCCCCTCCTTGCCATCAACTTCCTTTAGTGTGTTCTTACTTCCATGTGACACACATCCACCCCTTCCTAGTGTTTTGTTCCCCCTTCCCCTATATGTGTACTAAGTGTGGAGAATTCATTCCTTCCCCACCCCTCCATGGGACCTTCATCCCCTAGGCCTGGCCCCAACCAAGCTTACCCCTCACCCTGCTGCCAAAAAGTGATTGAATATTGTATTTCATAATCCTTTGCCAATTTTTCTCTTCTCCGCTCCTGCTTTTCCAGCCACTTCCACCACCTCCTCCCCTAGCTTCCTGATGCCGTTACTACTGCCTCGTATGTGATTGGGGAAACATCCATGTGAGACTTTGTGTGCTCTTTTTTAACATGTTTCTAACTTTGTATTTCACATCCTATTGGTTAGTTGCCCAACCTTCCCCTCTTCCCCATCCCTCCTTTCCTACCACATCAGCCTATCCTCCCGGAATACAAAAATATATGTCCCTTAAATACAGTTTGTTACCTGAAGATGATGTAATAAATCAAAACCTTGTCATACAATTAAACATATCTAGTGGAAAATTGCTACTATCCATTCTTTTTTACTTTTATATCCACTTAATGCTCAGTTTTATAATATTTAGTTGCTCACTCTGGGATTTTTCTATAATTTTCATGCAGTAATAAAATAGTTATAACCATCCTTTAATTATAATAGTTTGTTTAGTCCATTTTATAAAGTTTATTAATTCACAATATCTAGAATAAAAGTCTAAGTTAATTAACGTATATTTTATTGATAAAGTAACAGTATCCAGAGGTGGGGACTTTAAAATCAAGCTTCCAGCAAGTTGAACAATTTGGTTATAACAACTTTAATGACTATGCAAATAATTCTATAAAATAGCATAATTAAGTTGTGTAATTCTCTCTGATGCAATGACTGTCTTTAATGGTTTCATAGTTTTTAATGCAAAATATGTTATTCAACAGGAAAGCAGCTTGGTGATTCACAGATAGCTATGGGAAATAAATTACTGGTTTATGTATCTTGCTGCTTGGCTGGCCGTGCATATCCCACTGGAGAAGTTGCAGAAGAACTGGTGGCAAAAGTTAAGCGAGAAGTTTTCCAGTGTTTAACAACGGTCCACACTAAAGATGCTGGTGACACAGAGCCACCTTATCCATATCTAAGGTGGGAAGGTTGCTGTATTGCACAGCTATCATGAGCTAACTTTTCTAATTGAAAAACTATTAATGGATTCCCTGGTCAAAATGTATCATTTTTATTGAAATTTTGTTCCAGTGCTGTATGCAGTTTTGTGTTTGCAATAATAATATTTTTGCCATTATTATAGGGATATGGTAGTTTATTCACACTTCGTAAGAAACCTTGAATCTAAATCTAGTTTATTTTAGTTTTGATTTTTTTTAAATCCTCTTCATTATCATAATAACTTTACTGGAAAGTTTACTTGCTGGTGATAACAGTTCTCGTATTGATAGTTTATAAATTAGTTTCATTCCGGCAATGCTACTTTACTGTGTGTCAATTGTTGGGTATTGGAGAATCAACAACCAGTAAAATGCATTTATTATGTTGGAATCTGGATGTTTGCAGCAAACACCATGTTTAATTAATCGCATTAGGGTCTTGAAATAGTAAATCTTTTTGGGACTGATATATTTAATATTATATGTGACAATTTCATTTGTGCAGGCGAAGATATTAATTTCACTATTTCATTTTATTGTGATATTCACCAATACAGTGGGCATATGGCACCTTTTGGTTTACAAAATACAAAAATGCGGTTTACCAAAAGAAAACATGGGGTTTCACTTGTAATAAGTTACTCATATTTGAGAGAGTTAAACAATGACCTTAACTGTAATTATTGGAAATTAAGGATTAGGGGAGGAAAATAGCATAAGACTGAAGCAATGTGACAAGGGTGATACTGCAAGGTAAAACTAACTGATAGGGATACAGGGCTGACCAATTATCACAAGGGTCATAGTCAAAGAGTTCACTTCTCCCCCTAAACTCACTCCAGAAGTTTTCTTTTTCTGTTCCCTCTCCTGGGCTACGATACTTGCTTCTCTCCTTGTGTTTCAGCCTGTGCATTCCATAAAATCCCTGACTAAGGGGGGCTGTATTAAAACTGCAAAAAAATGGCTTTCAAAGTGCTGCAAAGTGAGCACTTGGAATCCGTTTAGGACAACATCACACCACTCCTCTCCCTTATTTGTTTATTTCATTCATATGTATTGATGGAGTATTTTTGATTAAAATCATCTTGTAGTAAGTTGGTTATAATGTGTGCAAAAGAATTAATGAGGGAATTGTGTTTGACAAAATGCATTAAATGTCAAGTTTAGGAATTGGAAGTAATGTATTGCATGTATAGGTGTGGTATTTAGAGATAATTCACTTTATTGATGTATGTGGAATGTAAAGAATGGATAGCTGTAGAGTGTCAGGGGTGTGTGAGAGATTACCCTACATTTGTCAATATGGAAGTTACATTTATTTATAAGTAAATTATTTTAAAAAATTGGTATGAAAAAGTTGCAACTACAGTTTTTCAATTTTGAAAGGCAAAACTTCTTCATTGATTTACCTATTTAAATTGTCCCATGTTCACCATCTCAAAAATTAAACTTAAGTGTACATTTTTTTGAACTTCTGAAGCAATGTGACCAAGCAATATAGTTAATAAAGCATTTAATGTGTACTAGTATTGCATTTAGGTTAATTATCACAATGGTCTAAATATATAGAGATACTCAACCAATGGAAAGGGTAAACAATTGAAATAGCTGTATTTATTAAAAATCATGAGAACTGTTCTCCTGAAGTAAAAATAATATCAGTTCCTCATATTCCCTTATGGCTTTTAAAAACTTAAATTATGTTTTTAAATTTAGTTTTAATCAGTATCTACCATCCTTATAAAGAAAACAGCAAATTTCATCAACTCTTAGTATGCTGTTGCTGATAAGGGTAAAAAATCATATTGAAGACTGCATTGGAATACCTTAATGAAATTATTTATATTAGGTGACTACTGCAGTTAAAAACCAAAATAGATTAATATTTAGTGGAATTTGTAAAGTCTTAAGTGACTAGCTACATGTGAAGTGTCTTGTTGGTATCACAGAAGAGGTTGTTATTCATGGACACACTCAATTAGCCACACCACATCATTTTCCTCATCCTCTTTTAAGAGTGTTTCTTCCATTGGGTGACTATCTCTTCTCTGATTTCTTCTTTTCTCCGCTTAGTGAGACTGAGTGTCTTGGGTTGGTTTCCATGGCAGGACTCTGATGCAGTTTGACATGAGGGAGTTTCTCAACGTCCTCTCGTTGGCCTTTGAGGAACCTGAATTTACATCTGAATTGGGCCTGAGGCAGCGGCAGCGTGTGGTTGACATCTTATTGCAAGTTGTGGTGCTTGGAGAAGGATTTTTGGTATGTAGATTTAATCTAATAATTCTGTGAGGAGGCATTAAAATCTTCAACTTAACATTACTAAAGGAGCAATTAGAAGCTTTCCAATGTACGAGGTCTGTTCAAAAAGTATCGTGAATTTTGAATTTTCGCGGCTTATTTATATTCGATTTTTTGGTGGCGTTATGTTGGTACTTATGTCTCTCACTTATGCCAAAAGTTCGGCCGTTTTCAATGTTCAGTTAATTGTTGACAGCTGTGTTGCTTGGACACGTTTTGGCTTGTCTCCGATATTTGCCTCTTCCAAAATATAGATCAAAGAATCTGTATCAAATTTTGTGTGAAAGACGAAATTAAGTGCACATTCCAAATGTTGACTGTGGCATATGGAGAAGCTACCTTGGACCAAAACAACTTTTAATCGGTGGTACAAAATGTTCTCCGAGGGCCGAGAAGATGTGAATGATGAAGAGCGTGCCGGATGCCTGAGCACGTCAACAACAGACGAAAACATTTATGAAGTGAAGGAAATAGTATTGGCCAATCATCGAATCACCATTAGAAAAGTTGCTGAGGACCTAAGCATATCGATTGGTTCATTCCATTTGATTTTTACCAATGATTTGGGCAGGACACGGGTCGTCGTGAAATTCGTACCAAAATTGCTCAATTTCGACCAAAAACAGCAACGCATTAACATAGCTGATGGACTTGCATTGGATTCTGTCCGTGATGACTCCAGAGAGTCATAACTGGTGACGAATCATGGGTTTATGGTTATGACATCAAACTAAAGCTCAATCATCCCAATGGAAGCTGCAGCACGGGCCAAGACCAAAAAACGCACGCCAAGTTCAAGTTTGGTCGAATGTGAAAGTTTTGCTTACAGTTTTCTTCGATTGCAGGGTCGTGGTGCATCATGAGTTCTTGCCACAGGGTAGAACGGTAAATAAGGAATATTACCAGAAAGTTATGCGCAATTTGACCGAAGCAATCCGCCACAAATGCCTGGATTTGTGGACGAACAAATATTGGCTTTTGCACCATGACAATGCCCCTGCTCACACATCGTTACTTGTGTGCAATTTTTTGGCCAAAAACAACACACTAATGATTGTCACAGCCACCCTATTCTCCAGATTTGGCCCCCAGTGACTTTTTCTTGTTCCCAAAACTGAAGAGGGCCATGAAAGGACAATGCTACGCTACGATTGACGAGATAAAGACTGCATCGAAGGAGGAGCTGAAGAAGATCACAAAAGTGATGTTTTGAAGTGCTTTGAGGATTGGAAAAAACGTTGGCACAAGTGTATAATATCTAATGAGAATTACTTCGAAGGGGACAAAATAGATATTCATGATTAAATAAATAATTTTTGAAAAAACACAAAAGTCATGATACTTTTTGAACAGACCTTTTAGTCCTTATTGACAACTTGAATAACTTAGAGATTATCTGGAAAACTCATCGATATGAATCTTATAAGGGAAAAGTTTTTTTAATCAATAGTTAATTGGTGATTCAGCATTTTTCCTGCAAGTTAAGTAGATCCCATAAAATTTTGAATTTAACAGGAGCAGCAAAAGATGTTTAAGATATAAATCGACAGCATGCAGCTAGACAAACTTCGATTTGAAAATTCCGCTGTTTTACACCACATGTCAAGGTCGACATTGGCACTCAAATAAGCTTGACATATGTACTGAACAGGCATAACCTTAAAATGGTCTCCATGCTGAGAACAAGTGCGGAGTCTTAACTGAAGAGCCACAAATATTGAAAGTGTACCTGCTAGTCGGTGGTAGAATTTATTCAGGTCTAAATTTTTATAAATTTACTGTTCGGTTCCCAAGAGAGCGGTATATCATGCAGTCACAAATTATAATGAGTCGGGAAGTCCAACAATGGTTTTGCAACACCGGCGAGGAAAACTCACTCAAAGGAGCACATTGTTAATGCCCGACGCTATCTAATGGACTCAGGAGATAGATTTTGAGGATCCGTTGCAATCAATCCAAAAATTGTCATTGTTTGTTGGCGTGAGTGAATAGACTATGTGTCAAATCATCAGGGAGGACCTCAGACCTAGTCGTACATTATTAAAACAAATATGAAGCAACCAGGGTAAAGCAAGATGAACATGGCAACCTGCTCTTGTGTTCCTTAAAAAACAATACCTCTGGATGAATTAAATTTTTCTCTGTTGCAAAAATTTTTACTGTGGATATTAAAACCAAGTTTATGAATAACTCCTGGCTCGCCCAAGACCCTGAAGATTCCTGTTGTTTCAGAATGAAATTTCTGGTGAATGTTCTTATGCTAGGTCTTGTGTGCAGTGAGGTTGATATTGTGCTACTTGATTTCTTGAGCAAAGGGGAAAATATGAACAAAGGAGTTAATTTGCATGTTCTGACTAATGTAGTGAAGCTGTGGATGGAAACTGTCATTTGCAAGGCCATATTTTCCAGTAGGGTGGTGCGTCAGCCCATAAGAGTCATTTTGCACAAAATTGATAATAAGACACAAATGATACATTTTGGTCCAAAGAATTCTGGCCTCCCAACAGCTCTGATTTAAATCTGTTGGGCTGCTATGTGTACAGCGTGGTCAAAAGGGTTGCCAGCAAATTCAGACATTCAAATGATGCCTGATATAGAGCCATTATTGAAATGATATTTGCCAGTATGGACCATGACATGTTACGATGGGCCTGGGAACCCTTCAGACCAAAAATGGAGGGCGTTATTCAAGCAAGTGGGAGTACATGAATAAATTTGTCGTTTATGATCATAAAAAGAACTTAATGCAAAAAATTTTGTAAACATTTTCATTTTTGCTTTAGAATAATTTTTTAATTTGTTCAGATTTTTGCACTACTCCCAGTGTTATTGTAGTGAGTTATCTCTGGACACTTGATGATTTTGGAATTGGATCAATCCGGTTATTTCTGGTAGAGAAGTAAATTATTTTGTAACTGAAATATTTCACCAAGATTTATTTGAATGGAAGTTATATTGTGTAAAATAGTAGCACATTAGTCTTGGAGAGTTCAGGTTTCCAGTGATTAATAAATGTTATTTTATTAGTTCCATAGGGCTGGTTTTTTTATTTTTTTCTTCTTATTTTGTCTGAAAGCACTTTACTTCTTGTAATAGAAATATAGTACAAATATTTTTCCATTGTAGCATCCCAATAAGCATAATTTCTTCCAAAAGGTACACACGGAGTTATATGCCCCAAATGAGACCATTTTTATGGATTATCAATTTGTTTTCCACTTTTTGTTTCTCGTATTTTTATTTTGATGACAATTTAGATAAACAGTCATCCAAATTTTCTCAGACATGCCCTCTTTCATGAGAGCATTTCAGGGCCTGTTTGAATTAAATTGTGTCTAGAATTTTCTCTGTTATGGAAAAAATGTTTGTGTTTGTCAATGTGTGTTTGTATATGTTCGCACATGCATATACACATCAAATATCCTATATTTTGGATGAATTCTTACCTTATCCTGCATTAACTAAAAAAGTTATTGTTAATCTTGGACATGAGGAACAATTGAATAAAAATGTCCAAGAATGATTGATTAAGTGCCAAAAGTGCTGCATACACTCTAGACATTCTTCTAATGCACATCACTTGCAAAACAGATAAAAAATACTTAGGACTCCTCCATTGTAACAGGTAACTGAATCTCACTGTTTTAGAGTTAAAAATATGGAACAAACTTTTTGAATGGTCTTATAATTTTGAAAACATAATTGGAGTGGGTACTCCACTATAATGACAGTCATTCTTGTTATTAAATCATTTAGTTACAATTTTGTATCAGAAAGTTGCAAATGTTCATTTTCATATTCAAGTAACTTTTAAATCCTCTTATTAATACCTGATAGTATCTGAAGTCCATGAGCCATTTATAATCAGAAATCTAGTATCCTCTTCAATAAGATGGGGTTTTGTTATGGGATAACATAGATGGAGAATATCAAGAGAACTGTGCAAAACTTTTAAACAATTTTAGAAATTATTTTGAATCCTGGGAGTGTATAGAATTTCATAATTGATTAATCCGTGACTAATTCAAGATTCCTAAGTGCTTTTATTTCTTAATCCTCAGCCCAGTCAAGTTGGTTCACTGTTTACATTCCTTGCTCGTCAAATGGCCAAGCCTTCTCCAACTTACTCAGCGCCAACACCTTTGTCTCCGTTCGTGATAAATGAGACCCAAACAACAGCCTCACTTCAGGTGGAGTCAAAACTGTTTGAAAGAGTTGTCGAGTATTTGGCGGGGGCTGATGGCAATGAAGGTTCCATGGGACAGCATGAAGAAAGGCAGCAGGCTTTGCTTGAATTGTTTGGTGCCGGTGGACTTGATCATTATGACCCAGAAAGGCTGCTACAATTGTGCCTTAAAGCAAAATTGTGAGTGCCATTGTTTTTGATTTATCATAGTCAATGCTCGTGTAAGTGTTTGAAAACTTAGTAAATTTATTATTTTGACTATTGACTACTATTCATTAGAGATTAGTTGATGTCAATATCATATCTCATATGAAGAGGTTTCCATATATTGTGTTGAGTCTAATGCTTTGTTCCCATACTTAAAAGTCGGTATAAAATTTATATAAATGTGTAGGGTATATTCATTGAATTAATACCACAGTAAATGCTGCTTGTATATGTGTACTTATTATACACTCATTTGTAAGTGAAGCAGTGTGGTAAAAATTGCTAACTATTTTGTATCATGTAACTCTGTTTTCACTTTTTTATGTTGTGTCATGATATATATGATTCATTTCCTCAGTTTGATTATTCAGCCATGTAGAGAGGAGACAACTAATTTAAACTATTTTATAGTCAGGTCTGAAATTTCATGTCTAATGAAACCAGTTTTTCCTCTTGAGAAACTGTATTTTGAATTTCAATGCGAAGGGAAGAAGGCAAAATACCTTCGCCAAGATATTTTGGCTTCCTCTACCAAGTTTCCTGTCACTGTTACTTTCCTCTCCACTCATTACTAATCAGACATTCAAGAGTCCTTTTTACTAGGGCATATTCTTATCACAGATTTCAATGAATATTTCAATCTATTTTCACAGTTTCCGTGTATGTGAGCTTCTCTATGAGCAAAGGAGAGACTACAAAAATATTCTATCATGCTATCTACAAGATCCTTTGAGGAAGCATCAAGTGTATTCATACCTGCAGAATGCTCTGGTTTCACAGCAGATTTCTTCACAGATAGATCCTGAAATCGTTGAAAGCATAAAAGTGAGTTTAATTGGTATATACATATAATTGTCAATATAATCGAATCAATATAATTGATCTCACCAATTTGTGTATGTTGGTAACATTAATATTTTTCAAATTGTACTAATATTTTACTTGAACAATCCCTACTACATGAGAAGCTATAGCTCTAGAAGCAATAGTTAATGAAATTGAGGTATAATGAATACAATACTGAAGAAATTGGGGACTGAGACATTTGATGTATGATTCGATATGCATTGAACCATGAGTCTCTGGTTGATTGAATTACGAGTAATGAACTCATTGTAGCAGTCTGGCAACCATAAGAATCAAAGTCACAGCCATTTCCATTGAGATCTACTGCATAACCAAATTATCGTGTATTCATCACACTTGCATAGCTAATGTTCAACAATAGAGTAGCTGGCAGGTTCTTCGGTAAATGCTCTTTTATCCATATCAGTATCATTATAGATTAACTCAAACTTTGGTACATAAAAGTGCCATCAGGGTCTTTTCAGCTGTATCATTTATTTATCCCGAAGTGTGATTTCTTATTTCTTCATCATGATAGTTGAAATGTATTTCTTTTACTATTCATAAAATTGTTCTACCTCTTGCACCTGTTTATTTTGGGAACATTACTCGACTATCCTTAAATGCACTGCTGGCCTTTGGGGGTGGCAAGTGGTGGGATGGCATCGGGCCACGTGCTAACAGGGCCCCGCCGAAGCATCGTGGATGTCAATTACAAATATGTTAAAAACGTTTTTTCACCATTTTTATTTAGCTAAAGAATTTAAAACTCTATGAAACCTAATTTCACCGTTAAATCAATTTAAAACTGCACCGTGGAAGTGTTTTAACGCATGTAATATATTAATTTTTTATAACACGAAATGCTACGGCACAAACTCTCTAGTGTCAGTGCAAAGAATAACTTGTAAGCAATAGAAAGCTTCCAGCACCCTTTGTTGTTGTGTGGTTATTAATTGCTGTCTTGTCGAAACCATAATGTTCCCGCAGATCACATTGTTACCCGCCCCCACTACGTTATAACCACAACGTCAGGCCCGGTGCAGTGGCGGCTACACAAGACCCCGCTCACCAGCAAGGCCACCTCTGCTTAAATGGTTGCATATTGTAATTGAAACTTGACTGTGTAGCTGTTGAAAAGTATAAACATGTGAAAGAAACATGATATATTGGTGAAAAGGTATTAGAGAGTACTAAAAACTCCCTCCGCCGTTCTCATACTTCGCTTAAGGGACAAGGAGGCAGAGGAGTGGTTGACTCATATATACTGAGGACTTCCAAGGTGGGCGGAAAGGTAAGGAGGGACTTGAACTCTTGTGAGAAACCCACCTTTTTTTCAGTGGATACATCAGGAAAAAAAGGTGTGAATGGTGTACTGGTGTATGTGATAATTCACTTCAGTGTAATGAGGTAATTGTCATTTGAGGCAGCCTTTGCTAGTATCAAGGATAAATAGATGTCCATATTAATAGAAAATCTTGGGGTTGATTGCAATGGCAGAATATTGATCCATCTACTCTGTAAAACTATGTGATCTGGTTATGAAGTAAAAAGATAGACTATAAAAAATAGTAGCCAGATAAGGATCCAACCTTTCACCAAACTATTCAGCATTTACTTAGAGGAGACAAAGTTTTTCTGGAAATGAGAATCAAAAGAATTATTAATGGGAATGGGTAAGGTATTAAAATACTATCATAATTTTTGTTTTAAAATCCTAGTTATCATGGATTTTTTTTTGTGAATCCCCATTGGCTTTCTCTTCTCTGCAATTGGCTGGTTTGCTATTTGTTGTCGCTTTCGATTTTGCCTGCATTAAGAAGTTGATTCCACACAAGGAGAATTGCATCAATTATATTGATTAAAATTGTGTAAATTTGACACTGTTTCATAAAATCCTGAATAAAGGGTGTTATCCATAGAATTATTTTTTATTTAATCCTTTATTTTTTAAGATCTGCTATTTTGCCAACCAGCTCAGCTATCTTGTGCTTTGCCTTGACGGAGGTTACCCAATGCTTATGTTTCAAACCCCTTCTGATGATTTTGTATTTCAATTTCTATTATCCCAATAGCCTTTACTGTACACCTCCTGCCAACAAAATGCTATATGTAGTCAGGAGTGATGCCATTTTACCTATTTTGTTTTTATAGGAGCTGGTTGATATTGACAGCAGGAAGGCAGGGCAACTGCTGGCATTGCAATGTCCATATTTGATTCCTAAGGTCATCAAGAAATTGAAAGACTCTCCTACAGTACTCTACCAGCTGTTGATTGAAATATTTCATTGCAAGTATGTATATTTTATATTTATGAAATAATTTTTACTGGGTTTTTGGTTAGTGGAGAAAAAGAGGTTGGAAAATATTAGTTTATCACTGCCTTGCAAGGGGCAGGATTTGACTTGCTGGAAAATCAAGCCACTTGCACTTGGCATTCCCCCATGCAAACTGTCCCACATACTTCAAATATACCCTTTCAGTGCCACTTAAGCCATCAGAGTATCGAAAAAATCCTAATGCTAATGCCTGGGCTTTATAAATACTTCAGAGTATTTGTTTTTCTTTCTAGCTGAGTTTGGTTAAGGAAGAAAAAAATGTTTTGGAAGCCAGCAGGTTGTAGCTGCCTTGCTGAGATAGGATGACCAGGTCAAATGATTCAGATAAATCAAAAATTGTCCTAAAGATCCCTATTAATTTCAGTAACTGGAAGTATTATGTCTAGTGCTTCAAATCTAGTGAATATGGTAGAATTCCCTTTCTTAAGCCCATGCTGTGAGGCAGAAGGAAGATTAAATCTATGAAGAGATGACGTAAGTTGTTCATACTTGAATTTATCAAAGATTTTTGGAAAACTATTTTGTCGTCCAGCAGACTTATGATTGTTGAAATCATCAGTAAAACCACGAATAAATTGTGTAGTGTCAGGTGTGATGTTGTGGAATTAAAATGTAACCATCAAGTAATAGCACTTTTCCTCTTGATGAAAATTTATGATCGACCAGGTTTTGTTTTACTACATCATCTTCAGGTACAGAAGGGAGGCAGGCCTTGCCGCAATCCCTGCCCCATCATGCCCCGCTTCTACTCCCCACTTCCTTCCCTCTTGTTTAAAATGTGTTAAATGTGGCACTTGCACTCATTCTGTACCTGAAGATGATACAATACATTGAAACCTGATTTTATGTATTTTTTTAAGATATAAAGTTAATGGGTTGTGATAGTACTGGGTTAGAGCCTTGGACTACTCACTAGAGGGCCCAGGTTTGATTCCTGGGCAAGCTTTTCTGGGCACCCTCAACTCCACCCAAGCTGTGTGATTTTTCAGGTACCAGATCTTCCAGGGAAACCATGACTGGCCTAGGGAAAGGAACTTGCCCCCATACCCTGATGTGTGAATTTTGCATGCCATCGGGTTTAGTACTGGGTGACCTCTGTCATCACCTACTAAACCGACCTTTGGGTTGATTACCGTGTTTATGGTTGTATAAAATTAGTTGTATTGATGATAAATTTTTATCAGATGGAAGAGTGTTATTATTTAGTCATTAGTATTACCACTATTTTGTATACTGGAATAACTGCAGTCTTTTAGGAGTGAAGGAAAAATAAGTTGATTCATTTATTAGATATAGGAGGAATGTAAACATATCTATGAAAAAGAACTTCCAGCACATGCTATCTTGTGTAGTTTGGATATTATAATTTTCAATTCTGATTCAGAGCAGTGGTTAGCAATGATTCAGAGTAGGTAAGTTGGACTGGAAAAATCTTTTAAGTGTGAATGTGAAGTATTTGTTACAATGAATTGCGAGTGAGGTGTAACTATTGACAATGGTGCTGTGTAGTCTTGCACTTTATGAAGGACTGAGGAAATAGTCCTGCCTTGGGTATTATTATTTCCCATTTGGCCTTTGCTTTTCTTTGCAACTTTTAGAATCATCCCATGCATTTTTTGCCTCGTTGTAATTTGTTTCCAGGTTATTTTCAGCACAGGTGTGCTTTAAGGCAGTAAGATCCAGACCTGATGTTGGTTTTGACTTTTTAATTTTTTCATATGCAGAGTATAGGTGACCAGAATGACCATTTTAGTTATGATTCTCAAAACTTGGATTTCAACCAATGCAATTTTGAAACGTTTACTCATCTCAACATAAAAATATCATAATTGATGACTTATGGAATGAATTTGCGTATTGCAATTTGATCAAAGTATTGAATTCCAGCCAATGAGATTCAATCAAAAATATTTTAGCCATTTTATTGAAGAAATCACACAGTATTACTTATATCCCGATGAGCATGTTTGCCTGACTTCAGTTTAAGTATTTATGCATGTTTTTTTTTAGTTCAAGTACCAATATTCACAACCCAGATATGCATTACAATAATCATGAAGGGCTATCCTTATGAAGCAAGAGTTATACATTTATGTGGAACAGCATTTGAATAATATAGAACATTTTAGGTGAATGCAGTGAAAGCTGTTTAGCTTCTATATTTTTTGAAGGCTTTATTGTTTCTTTCCCTGATAGATAAAAATTAGGGCAAGTTTACATGGCCAAGTTAAGGACATATTTACCATATAATTTATTAATACCTTTAAAAATTAAAGTTTATGGAATCATGTGTTAGCATCATTTTTATTGTTCTATTTTTCATTTGGACCTTAAAAATATTTAATAAAATATGAAATTTTGGAAACCTTTATGTGGATACACCTTAATTGGTTAACAGACCTAAATTTGTTTCTGTTCTCCCCACATGACTACCTTAATCCTTCTCTCCCATACCAGACCACTAACTTTTGTAATATATGACCTATCATCTTTTTGTCGCACTCTTTTGATCTGGAGTTGCACATAATACAAAATACAGGGCCCAAATTAAGTCCAAGAATCCACAAATGTAATGCTATGCTGCATCATTACAAAACCTCTTTACCAATACAATATTCCGTTTTTTCTCATTAATAAAACTCTGAGACTTGGTACATTGTCATACGCTCTTTTGGATCATTTAAGGGCACCCTCTGCAGAGGCTGTGAACTCCATTGCTAATGAAGACCAGCCAACAGTTGATCCTGTGATGCATGAGCAACTACTCACCCTGATGTGCACCTATGAACCAAGGAGAGTAAAAAAATTCCTGGAGACTGTGCCAGGTTTTCGACTTGATGAAACATATAAGGTATAATCTATAAGATAAATAGTGTTAGTGTTACTTATATGGAGATTTAAGAAAACTGTTGACTTTGCATTGTCATAGAGTAAGCCATTACCTCAGGGCATGTGAATAATAGTAAAACATTATTCATTGAGAATTTTGGGTTGGCAAGTGTGTTGGAACAACATGTATCGATTTGTAGCTCATAATATGTCCCCCACAAATTACAGTCCTATGGGAAAGGAAGAGAGATATTAATATATATTGTTACAAAAGTAGATGTTGGGGGAAGGATACAGTAGGTCCCCCAAAGGAGTAAGATGAGTCAAATGAGGCCCTCATCCTCCTGGTGAAAGCCAAGCATTCATTCTGCTTAGAAATACAAATATATTGATATAATTTCCAATTAGCATGGTTAAATTAAAGCCATTTCAGGCACTAAAATTACAACTAACATTTATTGCCTGGCAATGTTTTGAAATAATCACTAAACCCATGCTAGTTGTTTCCATATGGGGTCAGGGGTTATCCAGATGTAGTAAAATTTGGATAATTCAAGGTTTTGAGGCACTCAGCCCCATGGGACATTTTCCCCCTTAAATCGTGCGTATTGTTGATTACTGATGACTAATGACTCCATATGATGCATCAAAACCCCAAAGTGTAAAAAGATCCTATTTAAATATGATAATCCTATTTAATTAAAATGTATTGCTCATAATATCCAAAAATTAAGCCTTTTAATTTTAAAGTGCCTTTGAACAAAAGAATGATAATGCATGCTCGATTGTATTATCCCCCATTTATTTGATCTACAGTGGGACCTCATTATACTAGCTTCATCCATTCAGGGATCTTTCTCAGAAAGTGAAATGCTTGTTTAGTGAAACGACTTTTTGCATATAATATTGATGGTATGCATTCCATGCCAAAATATATATTATGATAATATAATGATAATGCATTCCATGCCAAAAAAATATTATGTTCAACGCTTATTCAAAGAAAAGTATGTATTCATTGTTTAGGATTGTGGATCATGTTCACCTTTTCTTCTATCTCAGTATGAAGAAACCCGGAATGCGAACTCAATTTGTAAAAGCAGAAAAAATTTGAAATAATTTTGATAATTATTTACAAGTATGATACATACCTAGTTCCTTTTTACTAGAAAGCTTTCTAGAGTTTTTTTTTTTGCCGATGCCTCAAAATTTGGTAAAAATGCAACTCAGGATTATCGTTAAATAAATTTATGGTGTGCATTGTCACTTCCTTGTTAGGGCAATGCCTTGCATGCATGGTGCAATGTAAAAGTTTCCCTTGAACTCCACATCACATTTAGCATGCTGTTTTGGACTTAACACTTCTTGAAAGTTCGTGGAGTTTCTGGATGGTAAACAAGCCAGGGTTTCATTTCCAAATTGCCGCTCGCATTAATGCAAAATAGCAGCTTGATATGGCCTTTTATTACCTTGTGGTCAAGCAATGCATTCTCTTCTACTATTGCATGTAGAAATATAGGTTTGCTTCAGCATCTTCTTCACGAAGAGAACGTTCTTGTCACAATTATAAATATGTTGTGGCAAGTAGCCCTCAGAATCTAAGAGCTTTTTGAAGTCATTGATGAAATTCTCTGCTGTTCTCAATATTGATGATATTCTCATCAATATTGTTGTATTGCAATTGCTTTTTGTTTATCCATGTGTGAAGCAAACTTTCAACATCATTGAGAATGCATAAGCATTGCACAGATACTCTTTGTCACTCTACTTAAAGCATCTATCCCCTTATTTTTGTTTGTGTTGTTGAAGAAAAAGCCAATCGTTGTTGTTGTGAATACTAGATCAGCCACGCTCTTACCTTGTTCTTGATTTACAATGATTTTGCTTTTCATTTCTCCTATATTTTATTTGTATTCTCATATGGCTTTCTTCTTACATAATTTTCTTTGGGGTCAAATAAAAAGCTATGCTAAACATCATTAAACTCTACACAAAAAATTAATAGTATTATGTTTGAACACAAGTTTGGAAAAATGTGTGATCGCTAGTGATGCTAAGGTGCTAGCAGAACGATTGCTAGAGACAAACTGCAGCAACAGGCACACAATGAATCCTGGAATCCCCCTCTCCTTGTCACTTTTTATGCAAAAAGTCACTCATTGAGTGAATCGTTTTTTGGACCAATATTTTTGCCCATTAGGTGAATTACTCACTGTGCAAGGTGCTCCATGAGTGAGGTTCCATTGTATTTCCATTAATAATACAACTAATTGATCAATTGTTTATTCAAGTAAATTTTAGCTTAATTGAAAAATTTAGAAATTTAGGAAAATGGAATTTAAAAGTATTTACTAGTATACTTTGTTAATATTCCTAAAATATTTAAGGATAAACAAGTTTATAGATTAAATATGTTTTTTGATGTTGCATTCCAGTTTGGTTAGTTGAACTTTAATTCCATTGGAATAGTCTTATAATTCTATGGATGAATATAGTTATTGGTGTTAATCATATGTTGATGAGTGAATATTGCCCTGAGAGGATTTGTTTGTTTTTTCTATTATGAATGATTTCAATGAAAATTAATGGTTTGGGATGTTCTTTTGTCTGTAGTACTTATGAAAAAAAACACTTATGTCTTCCTTTCCCAGTTCCCAGAACATCAATTATGTATTTTGTAACTTAAGAAATGGCATGATTATGAACCAACCCGTTATGGTAACTCTGATGAACCATGCATTTGCTCAATCATTTAAGTTTGGAGGAGGTCATTCATTATTCTCCTCAGAATTTGTGGTTGTCCATATTATCCCTTGACAATACTCTTCAACTTATGGCTATGATGAGCATTAGCACACAGTATTATAGACACAATGTATATATAGAAGCTCTGAGGGTGGTGACCGAGTCAGTTTTCGAAATGTCGGCAGCAATGAAGCCACTAACCTGGTAGAAGACCTGAGAGGATTTTACTGATTATATAAACCCTCTCCATATTGATTTTTCATTTGGAAACCTTTTCACTTTGTAAATTCTTCTTATTTTCTGTCTAGCTCTTTTTAAGGTCAAGCCCATTTCATTTGCATTATAGTTCTGAGTTTATGGTAAATCATATTCTGTGATCAAAGCCTAAAAAATGGTCTGTAAATGGTTGAACAGTATTCTATCAGTATACATGATGCACTTTTATTGTAAATATTATTCCCTCAAAACCACCAGAGCCAACCACTACTTACAGTTTAGTTCTCAACTTACAAGTATTTGAAAAGTTTTTCATGCTGAATCTTGTACATCAATTACCATGCATTACTACTCCATGTGATTCTATGCATATACCACCAGTGGTTGACCTCTTGCTATCTTTCGTCTTGTGATAGCATAATTTCCCAAGCCTTTGTTTCCATTTCCTGGAAATTTAATTCAAACCAAATAGCAAATAGATAGATCTTAACCTTCTTTTTCAGGCTGGATCATGTGCCAAATGATACCAAAATCCAAACAGAAACCTTCCTCCACATCCAATTACTCAAGAAATACATGGTCTGTACAATAAGTATTGGGACTGGTTCCAAAAATCAAACTTTATTGCAGTTATCATTACAGTTATTTAATTATCTTCAAACTACATTCCTCCTGCATTGACACACTTAGTTTGGTGCATATGTCACTCGTCAAAAGCCCGCTGGCAGTCGGTTCCCAGAATACTGTTGAGAGCCTTTGTCATTGCTGCTTGAACCGCCTCAATAGAGTCGAACTGATATCCTTTGAGCTTCTTTAGAGCTATTCTTTGAGGTAATAGCATAGTCAAGAAAATCATCTTCATCTTCCTGGATGCAGTCCTAAATTTCTTGCAAAATTTCCACCAGTCGAGTATAGTCGAGTAAAATTTTCAAGTCTTCAACAAGCTCCTGGCCTTCCTTAAACATTTTGTGCTACTCAAAAACTCTTGTCCGGCTTGAGGCATCATCTCCATAAGCCTCTTTAATGAGTTCAAGGGTCACCGATGCAGATTCCTCGAGTTTAAGGCAAAACATCACAGTGTAGCATTGCTCGATGGTGTGCTCCATGCTGGCGCGATTACACCACAAACAATCACATGTCACAAAGATCCACCTCCTGTCTCAACGCATGCCTGGAGGCAACTGGACCAAAGTGTGCCTGAGTGGTGGGGGATCCCTCAACCGAGCCGACCAGTCAGACCCCCATCCACCGCTCCTAGTTGAGGCTACAGTGAACCAGTCATGATACTTGTATGGACCCTGTATCACTTTGATGCTTAAAGTTATGTTTTCTTATACTGCCACTCATCTTTGGTGCTTCTGTAAAAAATTATTTCAGTTTTCCACTAGAAAATCCCTTAATCATTACGTGAGTACTTTGGTAAATGGAGGATCACGAAATCAAATGGAAAGAATCAGCCATCTATTTCAAATGTGTGTATCATGTCTGCGAAACTTAGGGCATTTAGATAAACCTATGATTTGTGTTTCCTGTAGCAATAGTTTATCAATGATTTCAGCTGGGATGTTAATTGAAATTTTTAAATTATTTTCAATCATGTTAATGGAAACATGCTAGGTAAACATTATTTGTTAGCAGAGTACAGCAGTGTTGTCATTAATGACCCTTTAATAAGTCACCCGCACAGTTTGCCTTCATCCGGATTATGTAAGAGTCTGGTTTAACCGGGTCCAAATGATAAAGTTGTTACTGCCTATTGATATTATCAGAACTTGCATTTACATTGCAATAGATTCATTCAATAAGTGCATGCTTTCTTTTATTTAAAAAAATATTTCTTTATCTTTGTGGCTAAGTTAAAAAAAACTTCTTTTCCCAAAATCATTATTTCTCGTATGGCCCTACCTTTAACAGGTTTCACTATCCCAGTCTGAGGACTTGTATACTTGAAAATATTCTTGCCTGAGAACACATACTTTCTTCTAATTTTCAGGTAACTCAAAGTCATGGAGTGATGGATGCCACAGCTTATGTATTGGAACTAATGGGTGATGTACATGGAGCATTTGACATTCTCATCAAACAACTTCACTCAACAGTTGATATTGTGAGTATGGTTTTAGTAGTTTTTGATAGGCTTAGCATATCATATTTTAAATTAACTTACTGTGACATATTGCAAGTTGTGAGTACTTAAGTTGTTGAGTATTAAGTTTTGAACCGTGGCAAATTATCTTTAAAAATCCAGGTATGTATTATGCTATATGGTACAATAGTGAAAACACACTGAAAGTGACAGCTGCCTTTTACTTGTAAATCCAAGTTTTCCCTCAAAATTGATAACATCATATTAAGTATTATTATTGGGTACTCCATCAGGCAAGGAAGATTTTTGATGCATCTAGGGGCAATTCAATGATGCATTCAAAGCCCCGCTAAATATTTAACTAAACATCCTGCATTAAAATAAATCTTTCTTGTACTCCACATAATTTCTACCTCAGCTTTTTGTTCAACATGCCTTTTCTTTTCCTAACTTTACCTTGATTTACTAACATTCGCTCCTCTATCTTAGTATTCAGCATTGTATTGACAATCCAAATGCATTAGATCCACTTTTCTGAACTTTGGATATCTCACAGCAACCTCCTCCACTCTACTACCATGCCTTGGAATTTTTTTTTTTTACCTTTATGTCCATTTAAATTTTTCCATTTTCCTCCAATCCCTTCTCGAATTCCATCAAGCTACACTTATCCCTACCTAAATGACTAAGTTTATGAGCCATATAAGACTATGTTCCTTATTAATTTATTTGCTGAGTCATTTCTTTTTATCATTACTTATAGTTCCCTTAGTGGGTCGTGGTAGTCCAGGGGTGGAGCATACTGACCAGAGGGCCTGGGTTCGATTCCCAGGCAAGCCTCTCTAGGCATCTGCAGCTCCACCCAAGCTATGTGATTTTTCGGGCGCCAGATCTTCCTGGGAAACCATAATGGGCACAGGGAAAGGAACTGGCCCCCCTACCCTGATGTGTGAATTTCACACGCCGTTGGGCTTAGTACTGGGTGAACTATACCATCACCTACCAAACCAACCTTCAGGTTGATTACTTTGTTTATGGTTTATAGTCCCAGTAATCAGCTCCCTCCTCTTTGTAACGACTCTTTGCTTAATGCAATTCTTCCTTCAATGTCCTTTCTACTTGGCTATTCTTTCACACACTTCCTAAATTAATGAACTTTTCTAACTGTTCTTGTTTATTCCGTACTAACTTCAATTATTAATTTAACGTTCCATTTTCTTGAAACCAATTGACTTTCATTGTCATGTTATTGATTCTCCACCCATATCTGGTTCTATTGTATTCTAAGTAAAAATTGGCAAAATTGGCTGGCTGGCTAACTGAAGCTTGATAAAATGCAAATCTGATTTGGTGACATCCCAAACTACCTTCATTGCAAACTCCAGTTGTCCACATGTCTGTCTCTCTTACCAATTCCTCTGTATTCACATTGAAATTCATGGGTGATATTGGACAGCCCTGTCTTACCCCCTTCTTATCACTCCCTATTCTGGTTCTCCAATTGTTCTTTCTCAATGGTAATCCCTTTTTCCTAAACCTTATTTTCCTAAATCTCTCCCCTCTCCTTATTTTCCAATCACCGCATTTCATTCCCCTACAATATTTGTGATATTTCCACATGCATGGTTTTTTTTAATTTTCTGTTGTAATGCATTGCAGTTACTTGCCCCTGTATGTGGCGAAGAAGAAAATGAGAGACATGAGAAAGACACTACAAGTGAATTGTTGGATGAAATACGGGAACATGTGATGTCACTTGTTGACCTATGTCGAAGGGGATCCAGTTTGCTGGATGACACTGCTAGGGAAACACTTTGGATGAGCCTACTTGAAGGGTTGCTAGCACCTCAGCGCAGGTTACAAAAAGTAATCAGTATTCAAGACAATAATGAAAGTTTGGATGCTGCCACAAATCTCCTACAAGGTACATTAATTCCGTGATTTATTATAAAATTTGTGCTTTTATATTTTTTTGGTGTAGTTTTCTTTTTTTCTCTTTTAACATTGTGAATGACTAAAACCTAATTGGAATAATCATGATGAGCACATGTTTCTACTGCGAACAAAGCAGCAAAAAGAAAAATCGAGAGCTTAAAGATCCTTTATATTTTCTTGATTTTCGCCACTCCTAATTATGAGTACCGTAATACATATGCCCCAACATAAATATTTCCTCCATATTATTAATTTTGGAATATGGTAATTGGCCAAGATATCTTCGAAGAAAAGCATTATACAAAGTGATTTACATTTCTTGAATTGCTTCTGCTCGGGTTGGGTGGCAGGGAGTGATTATGCACCAGACTTGAAGGTATTTAAACTTAAAGTCGTTAGTTGAGACTATCATGATGTCTTTTAAAAAATGTAAAATTAGCAATTTGCCAAATGGAAGGGAAAATTGCATCGTGTATGAGGAAAATGTCTACTCCAGTGAAAATAGCTGCACAGTATGATTTTAGCAGCAGTGATAACGAAATTCTGGGATTCTGTGATTAATAAACATTGATGTATTTGTTAATACAACTATTTCATTTTATTTGCATATAGTGTAAAAGTTTTAAAAAATCCTTATCTGTTTTATCCAAGTATTTTTCACAAATTCTAAGATGAAGAATCACAGTATGTCTTATGGGTTGGGAAATATGGTATACATAAATTTGAACTGAATGGGAGGGGATAAGGATGGGGGGTACACATGGCTATGCAGAAGTAAAATGTAGATTGAGGGAAGAAGAGCAGTAGCAAAAGAAACAAGATCAAGGAGAAAAGGTTTCTCTCTCTGTCTCTGTATTCCACCTTGCTCCCATATCATCATGACTCCCAGGGCTCAAAACACTTGAACTTTTTAGTGATGTCACTTCAGCATCACTATTTCTACAAAATTTTTTTGTCAACTTTTTTCTTTATTTTATATGCTTACTTTTTATTATCTCTCTCTGATTGATCTAGTACTAGGTGTAGGTGAATGAGCAGATGCATAATCATTACCTTGTTTGAAACCTGTCTATACTGTTATGGTAGTTACTAGACCTTCCTTCCCTCCTTGTCAGCATTTCTTTGATTCAGCCTAATCTTTGAGTGAGTAGTAAGTCAAACCAGAATTCAGTTCTTTGTCCTTTTTGGCTCAGTTTGTCCTCAGGCTTTCAGCAATCTCTTAATAGTCTTGATTTTTGCTGACTATTTAATAACTTATGACATTTTTGTTTACTTGTCTTCTCATGGCTGGCTAGCAGAAACACTCCATGTTGGGATATCTCCTGAGGCAAGGAGTGATGTTTCAGTTATGTGCAGAATTATTTCCCAGGCGCTATCAATGTACTTCATTAGTGTAGTTCAACATATGTTTTGTGTTTGTATAGGCCAGGAGGATAGGTGAACAGGAAATAGGGAAGTGTTGCTAAATTAAAGGCTTAGTGAAAACAAAATTACATTGAAAAACATGAAGAAGCTCAAAGGATGTCAGGCCCAAATGTGTGTTGGAAACAATGGAACAATTTCAGAGTGTTAAAATCATTCGCCTTGACTGGGATTTGAACCTAGATCCCTTGATTTCTGGCCGAGTGCTTTATGCAATTAAGATACGGAGGTATCTTCAATAGCTTGACTGGCTTAAGAACCTGGCTGAACATTGAGGAATCTGGGTTTGAATCCTGGTCAAGGCAAATGTTTTTTACACTCTGAAGTTGTTGCATTCTAATGCATATTAGCGGATGACTCCATCAAAAGTTACTGTTGGGGCATCTCCCGCAGTTTTCTGAGAGTGTATTGGAAACTGATGGTTGACCAGTTTTGGGAATTTGCAACACCAAGGAGGAAGTAACAACTGCATGTCTATAGACTACTATCTCCTCTTCTCTGTACCAATTGAATGCATAATTGGAATTCACTGTCAATTCATTCTATTGTTTTTTTTTCTTTATAATGTTAGGTATGCATCATATCATCATTAGCTGAGATTTGACTAAAACCAAATAATGGTTTTTATATCCATTAAATAGTTGTGTATAATCCTTGCAACTTTTCTTTCTATTATTCACAATATGTCCTCTCTGGAAATTATACAAATAAAAATAATAAAATTACAGCTAAGAGAACAAATTAAAGAATATTATTTTCATTCAGTACTATATAATGCAACTATTTTATTTTTAGAAGCCCATTATTTGTTTAGAAACTCCATTTATACAATAATAATCGTATAAACTAGTTATATTTTCCCAACTGATTAGGCTAGACATTAAATATGCATCTAACTAATTCATTAAACCCTTCTCTTTACTAAATGCAGTTTTCAAGGAGTTAACACACAGTCTATTGTCAAGTATGGTTGGCCTAATGAGTCTTCCAAAAGTCATCCATGCAGTAATGAAAGATCCAGCTTATCGTGGAGGAAAATTTGGAGAAATTCGTGGGCTGCTAATAGGTTAGTGAGAGGCCATAGTGTATAATTAATTTTCTATATGAATTTTTCATCTTACTCTGCAAATTTTCCGAAGAAAGTAAATGGTATAGATAAAAAATTAATGAATTAAAATATCGTCATTGCATAGCCAAATCTTTGGTTTCAAATATGTGCCAAATTTATTTGATGTAATGATAAATTTTAACTGCTTCATGAATTTAACTACTTTTTTATGAAGGCCTCCAAATAATTCAATCTAAGACACATCTATTCAATTTTTTAAAAGTAGATTCATTGTACACTAAATTTTTTCAGAGCCATTAATGAGACTGTCCATGTCATATTTTGTTATAAAAAATATATGGAAATAGGAGAATCCAGTTTAATTAATGTACTGATAATTGATTTTGCCAAAGTTTTGGATTCACATGATAAAATAAATCCTCCTCTTCCAGACAGTTATAATTATCAATTTGCATTCTCATAGATGTCCTCGAGAATTGCAGCCAAGAAAAGGCCATGCTAGCAACAACTGGACGACTTCTTGGGCAAGATTTACATGATCGATTAGTTAGGCTTTTGGCAGCTTCACGACGTGGAATTCGACCTCTTGTACCACCACAGTGTGTTGCCAAGTGGGACATTATTCCTCCTCTGTGCTCGAAGTGCTGCTGTCCTTTAGACGAAATTGCTGATGAAGGCAGTATTGTAGTGATGAGGCAAGTTATTTCTTTAGTAACCTCATTTTAAATAAACAAGAATATCATATGACTGTTGGTCACTGCAAAAGTTGGCAGTTTCATAAAGCCTTACGACCAATATCCCTATGTCTCAACATCACCCAAATTTGAACGTGCTAGTGAGTCAATTGTAATTGCAGCAGAGGCAAAAAATTGAAATTTTTATACATTTTGCCAGCTCTAGTCACTCAATCTGACCTATCTGACTCAGATATGGGTAGAGCTCAGAGTTGAGAGCATGAAGAACGGGAGAAAAAGTTTACTTTAAGCTCCATGTAAGGAAGAGGCCTCTATTTTTATATAAGAAGGGTGAGTTAAAGAAGAGAGTGTCTAGATAGGAGGATAACCCCACCTTCCATACATGAACTTTCATTTCTAGGGGAAAATCACAAGGATTAATAAAAAGAGAGAGTAATAAAAACTGAATTTTATAACATTTAGTTTAGTTTTGTTTGTTGTAGTGCTGTTTTCTTCTAAGCATTGCAGAGTTATGAAAACTTCTTTTGCAGTGGCAGTCACGGCCATTTTTTTATTCTCAGTTAGTAAAAATGTTATTAAGTGTAGTGCATGTACCGCAATAAAATTCATATTTATTTGTTCAAAAGGTGTCAAAAATTGTAATGGTGATTGCAATTCAATCAAAATACACATCAAATACTGTCAGAAGATATTTACATTATGCTGTAAAGCATCCAGAGAAAGACTTAGCATTTTGCATTTGATATAAAGTTCTTTGTTTTGAATACATTTTAATACAGCATTAATTCTACGATGGACCTTTCAGTTTGTTTTAGAAGGAAGTATTTGATGCTGATAGACAATTTAATGTTAACTTTGACGCTGAATACATTCTTTAATGCAGAATACATTTTATCTCCAAAGAAACTGCGGGAGATGCCGCTACAGTAACTTTTAACGGAGTCATCCACTAATGTGCAATTCAATGCAACAATTTCAGAGTTTAAAAATTATTTGTCTTGACTGGGATTCGAACCCAGATCCTTCAATATCCAGTCGAGTGCTTTAGCCAGTTAAGCTATCAAGGTATCCTCTTAAATTCTGAAATTTTGGGACTTTTAAAGGAACAAGATGTTTTGATGAAATACCGTACATACAACATCACAGGCATATGTAGTCGTGCGCGATGCACCACAGTACACGAGGTTAATGCCAACTTTTAAACACTTAGGCTGTTTATACCTTGGCAAATTCCAAAGAAACTGCGGGAGATGCCGGAACAGTAGTAGTAGTAGTATTTAGTGGAGGCGACCGACAACTGAGGTCATTTGCGCCATAGGGGATGGACAGGAAAGGATGAAGAGTGGAGAGAAACCCGACTTTGGCATTAACCTACTCTTTACAAAAGGCGCCAAGGGGTCCGCAGTTTAACGTCCCATCCGACGGACGGCGTACTCACTCAAAGTGCCCTCCACAAAGCACCTCGAGTAGGGATTGAGATACCTCTGAAAAATATTCAACACCGCCGGGATTTGAACCCGCGCCCTCTGGGTGGGAAGCCAATATGTTAACCCCTGCACCATCTCAATCCCTGCTGGAACAATAAATTTTAACAGAGTCATCCGCTAATTTTAAAAGTTTAAGAGGATGCCTCGATAGCTTAACTGGCTAAAGCACTCGACTGGATATTGAGGGATCTGGGTTCGAATCCCAGTCAAGGTGAATGATTTTTACACTCTGAAATTGTTGCATTGACATTTGATCTCTTTGAAAAAATGTTCTGTGCTTGTCCATTGTGTGTATTTTTTAATTTGAATTTGCCCTTTTTGGTAAGCATTTTTATTTTTGTATTTTCTTGTGACTATATTCTTGTAAAAATTGAGCAAATGAATGCTCTATTGGATGTGGGATGACTGAGCATTCCTGTTCTTTACTATGTCATCCCTTCTTCCTTCCCTTAATTTCTTAGGCCCTCTTTCATCATGTCCTAGATTATCCCCTCATTCAAATGTAATTCAGGGCTCATGCATTCGTATTTTCAACAAACAGTGCTGATTTACCTTTTTTCAAAATGTTCTTTGGAAAACACCACCTTTATGACAAAGACCTAAACATTACTTCTTGATTTTCTTTTTTTTGCCTAAATGCAGATTGGTCAAGACTGACTATTTAAGGTATTTTCACTCTGTTTTACCAAAATTTCCTGTTCATTGGAGATTGTCTTGTACATAATTGGCGTACTCCTATATCAAACAAGGGTTTCATTTTATTCAATTCAATTTGCCTGATTATTTTCCTTTTTGAAATCATTATAATACCATCCATCCATCGTATTTAAAATAATATTGATGAAAATTTTTATTGAATTTTAGGTGTGGGCACTGTTATCATGACTCATGTGTAATGAACGGCGTTGGTTCGACCGTAGTATCACCCAAGTGCATTCATTGTTTACCTGACGGCCCTGATGAAGACTGCTCTGAAGAATCGGCGACAAATCATCCAACTCGAAGCAGCTCTGTTAGTAGTGTAAGTTTGCCTGAGAGTTTTCTTGCGGTAATATTGGATGCACTCTTCACATGCCTGTAATTTCATGGAAAAATGTGAGATTAGGTGACTGAAAACGAGAAAAATCAGCAATTCCCATGATTTCTCTTATTATCTGGGATTTTAAAAATCATTATTCATCAATAACAAATTCAAAAATGTCACTTAATTTTTGTTACCTTGATTGATTGATTTTTCATAATTAGACTGGTAACCTAAATTCTATCATCATTTTAACTTTCAGGGTAGACAAATGGTGTCGCTCACCTTGGAGCAGATTCATTCGGTTGAGATGTGGTTTGAGCTACGCAGATCAGCTTGGAGAGAAGGAGTGGTCATCTGCAAAACTAATTCTGCAGAATGGCCAATTGATTATTCTCCTGCCGGAGTTGGGCTGTCCTACTCTCCTGATTATTCATATGGGGATACCTATGATTGAGCGATGTGCGAAATGGAGCCTATTAAATGACAGTCTTAAAAAAGTTCATGAATTAAAAGTTGGTCCGTCGAAGGTTGGTGGCTATGTCTTGGTAAGGCTGCATAATCTTTCTTGGCATTGGGTTGAAGGATAAAAGGGAAATATATACTTTGAGGTGTCAGTGAGTTGAAAATTTCAATTTGTGAAATATCACTTACTAATATTGTGGTATTTATCATGTTTACAAGTGGTTATATAGTTTTCTTAAGTTATTTCAGTTTTCTTTAGGAAAAAGTCGTCCTCTCAGACTTAATATGACTTACTCATTGGTAGTGTGCCAAATTAATATGGAACTGACTACCAATAGTGGAGCCTTTGTTCAGTAAGTCTGCCAATGGTTGTTGCTTCCTTTAGATCAGTCAATACCTTCAACTCTGGGAATTCAAACATTACAATATAAATTTAATATTGCTGGAAATATTTTAGTTATCCAAGCATATTTATCTAGTGACTTTTTATAATAGATGTGAAGGGACTCTTTCTTCAGCATTGTGATATTGCTCTATCAGAGCACTTTTGCTAAGTCGACCAAATGAATTATTTTCCAGGATCTTATCCCCACAATTGAATATTGTGGTGGACAGTAGACTTAAGCCACCCTAATTAAATGAAATTATGAATAAATAATAATTTTTATAGCTGTGATAAATGAACATAAGCGTGTTTAGAAGCCACATAAGTGGCATGTAATATAAGCTGTTGTTGGATAATAATGTTATACATATGTACCTAGTCAATAGGTTATGGGAGCATTTGTGAATATTGATTGCATCCTCATTATGTTGTTTTGCATGAAATTCATGCTGAGATTTGACTCTTGGTGCAGACAGAAAAGGTAGAGCGTTGATCTCATGAATTTGTGGATGGTTCCCATTCCATTGAGTAATAAAGAGTATAAGTTTAAAGATTTTGATGTTCCTATTGCCTTTATTTAAAATTTTTTGCAATGTTCCTTTCGAATATCTTTTGTAGGAGGAAATTCTGTTGCACACCAGAAGCATTTCCTTATTTACTCTAAGAATTAAATGCCGTAAAAATTTCTCCAGGATTTCCCCCATAATTGTTACTCTTTGAAACCTATAAATTTAATTTTGTTTTACAGTTTGGATTATGATCGTGAGGACTTGTAATTAACGTATGATATCCCTAGTTTAATGAGATATATGAAGAGAACATTCTCTGTGCCAATTCATTCCAAAATTACAGGAAAAAATAGATCCTTATATTCTTTCATACGTATTTAAGTACTTATATTCTCTAAGGTCAATTCATATTTAAACTTATTTGCAGCATTGTTAACAAATTTTCAAAATGATACTTTCCTAGATTATGAACATACCTTGAATCTTTGAATATATTGACTTTTTTGGATAATCTCAGATAACTGGTTTGTAGAATAAGTTCTTCATTTGGTACTGTACTGTAAAAACTATGCAATTCAGTTTTTCCTATTTGAATGGCTAACTCAGGTACAAAGAACTTACTCCTGAATGTTGTTTGGAAAAATTATGAAAGGTGTCAAGATTATGTTTTGGGAAATATTTTGCCAAAGGTTGGACACCAAAAAGTTAATTGTAAATATATCTGTACAAAATGACAATATACATCTATGTACATAGATATCTTAACCCTGAATGTTGTGTCCTTTTTAACATAGGTATTTTTCTGCAGGAATGTGAAATTATGGCTAAATATTATTTTATTAATAATAATATGTTCTTATGACTTGGGCAACTGCATTATAAGGAAATTGAGTAGTTTCAAGTGCGATGTGGTGGAATTTGGACGTAATGAAGAAAAGATAGGAGCAATTTTCCTTATAAACGTTTCCTTTCCATTAAATTATCTATTGGAAAATTGTTACTCTATTTTCTGTATTAACTGAATTATAAATTTTGCATTCTTGCAATTATGAGGAACCACAAAGATAGGATGTTTTTATATATAGTAAATATGTCAATGAAATTGAACAACTGATTACATCAGCCTGAGGTTTTATTTTGAATAATGCCTGGGGGTATGATGTTTAGTGATGTTGATATCAAAGTTACATGTTTCAAACCTAATGCTGATTTCCCCAAGATAAAAAGTGATTTTGCTGTTTCATAAGAAGCTGTTTTTTGTATCAGGAACCCTGTAATTGTATCATGTGTCTTGACATGGTTACGAAAAGGCTGTAGGAAAAACATGCATATATATCTATAAAAATAAAATTATGAATTTGCCTTTATGTTGCCCTATTTCAGCATACTCAGCATCTTAGATGTGTTTAATGTATTAAGAAGCTTTATTTGAAAAAAAATAGAAAGCTTGAAGTATTTAATATGTACCCGACATACCTTTTTCCTCCTTTCTTCAGTATAAAAAAAATCATGTGCTCGTCTTGCAGAAGAATATGCAGCTTACCTGACTGTTTCCCAGTGCAGTGGTATTTGTAGGCAAAAACTTAGTTTCAAATTCTTGTCTTTTTATTGAAATTACTATTGACTATGCCTGATCAATCAGCAGTCTGCTGGCTCATGGTTTTTTGTAAACCCAGACACTGCTGTTCTTCAAAGCCTCACCAGAAGACACTTATATCCTATAACCTCATATTTATTACATACTATATTGGCTCATTGTTTAGCTCTGTGTACTCCTTAATTTCATCCAAGATTATTTTCCTCCCTCTACCTAGCTTACCCAGCATTATCCCCTCAGTCTCCTTTGTAACCTTCAATGAATTTAAGGCTGGTAGAGGTTATGTGGCTAGGTTTTCAAATAGGTGTTTCAACATATTGAGTAGCTTCAGGTGTGATGGGGTGGAAGTTGAGTATAATGAATAACTGATAATAGCACTTTTCCACTAGATAAAATTTATTTTTACGACAGAGTTTCCCTGTAATACATAGTCATCAGGTCCTGATGATGATGTAATACATTGAAACCCTGTTGTAAAAATAAATGTTATCTAGTGGAAAAGTGCTACGATCAGTTATTCATTAGGTATTTCAGAGGTACGACCTTGACCCTAGAACTATGTATTCCTGTGTCATTGGGCAAATTGGGAATTACCCCAACTTACTTATTCAAGTGCATAATAGGAACAGTTTTAATGCTACAACTACTCGATCATCCTTAATAAGTGTAATCTTAAGATGATGTATTCATAGGAGATAGCAACTGCTGCTCGTGAGACAAGGGGTGAGTTTAAAGAGCCAGGGTTAATTGAAATATGTGAATGGATTTTCAATACCTCCAGAACATGCTGTCAATTTTACCATGAAGTATGTATTATTTTTTTACTGATATTTGAAAAATATATTTTTTCCTTTGAAACCAAGAGACCAAAACTAGGTATAAATAACAGTTTCAGTTATAACAGTGGAAATCCTTCATGATAGAAGATACTTGGCTTTTCCACATAGACTATTTTTATTATGGCCTAGGTTTTGTTACTCCTAGTGGGAGTGAAAAAATTGCAAGTGCAAAACTCACTAGCCATAAAGAAGAAAATACTATATTTTTCACGAGCACAGTGTTACTGTTGAAAAATGTACCTCCTTGCTCTTAAACTATGGATGCATTGAAATAGAATGATTTTTTTTCAATAACATTTTAAGTAGTGTTATGAGATGGCATCTTAGAGACTAAAATTTAAATCAGTGCAACCAAAATCAAAATTGATTGCAAAATGAAGAAACAGTGGTTTAGGGAGCTGCTATGAGTAAATTTTTTATGTACTTGTATCTGCCCTATGGAGCATGAGCCTGAATGATTACACCAGGGAAGCACAATAAACAATTTGGTTGTCTTTTCATTGAGCAGATTGGACAATTCAGTTTTCTGAGTGCTCTATGGCTGTTTACATAGCAATTTTACTGTGTGTACATATGTTATGGTATGTCCCAAAAAAGTAGAAAACATCAGGAAAATAATTTATAGTGGATCAAGGTGAAAATTACTAATATTCTTCACAATGTTACTTCATGCATCAACAAACAGATGCTAACACCATTGCCATTTGCTAGGCATTGACAGAAACTTCATTCAAGCGCCTTGCCACGGCCTATTTGACATCATCCAGAGTTTTAAAATGGTTTCCTTTCAAGCTCCTTTTATTTTTGGGAACAAAATGAAGACCGGTGTTATAGTGGCTGGGGCAGCACAGTGGCAGTGCCATCTTGTGCCTGTCCAGGTATTCGGTCACAGGAATGCAGTGTGGGGAGGTGTGTGATCGTAATGCACCTTCCAGTAGGTAAAGATTCCTCCCTAATGTTTTATTCTTTTCTACTACCATTCGAGGACTTTCCCTTCCTTCTACTCCTTTCAATCAATCCAACATACCTATCGCATTCCTGCCCCTTCTTCTCTTGCCTAACGCTCTCCCATCTATCGTAGTGTTCAAAATTCAATTGCCAGTCAAAATGCTTTGCATGGCAATCTCCCGTGCCTCCTTTGGATTTCTCCCAACAATCCCCTCTTCAACCCCTCCTTGCATAGCGCTTCCTCATTTGTTTTACCTTAAATCCATTTCATGTTTTCAATCTTTCTCCACACCCACTTTTTAAAAACCTCAAATCTACGAGACAACTTATGTAGTACAATTCACAACTGCCTGACGTCTAGCATTGGATATTCCTTTTTGCCACCTTTCGGAAACGTTTAAATTTTATTCTTAATGTTTATTTCTTGTAAAATATTGAATTTGGAAAAGAGGCGTGAATTAGAATGTCAATAATGTTTCGAATACGTACTATTAAATGTAATTATGCGAATCGATGGTTGAAATCCGCGCGTGGTAAAGTATACAAGTGCCATCTTATAGCTACGTTAGGGACTAATGAAAAATGATTGGCCAAATTCATTGGGTAACGGCATTCAATTATTTGTTGAAGAACGTTTGTTTGTGTATCTCCCGTCTTGCTACTTGAGTTAGGATAATCATTGCAGTGTAAGAATCCTAAATGGTCAGAAGTGGGTAAGTGGAGTGTATTTAGAGGTATAAAGTACTCTTATCATTTAAATATAATGATGATACTTGTTTTATTTACTCATGATGATAATAATATTTATTATTAATGTGCCAGGCATCACCGTAAAAGATCTCGGAGTATTTCCGGGAGCCCTGAGAGGAAAAGACGAAGGTCCAGGAGTCGAGATCGGTATGTAAAATAATTAAACCATGTATTTTGAAAATAGTAGAATCAGTTTTTTAATATTCTAATTTAATAATGTAAAACAGGGCCGGCAAAAGGTCACGCTCCAGACGAAGCCGATCAAGGGATCGGGATAGGGAATCCGATCGGCATCGTAGATCCCACAGCAGAGAAAGAGGCTCGTAAGTATTCATGATTCTTGAGTAAATGATTTTTGAAAAAGTGTTGATCTCGTGCCTTCTCTCATGGTAAAATGTTTTCATTTGAAAGCATCATTATAGTTGATAAATTACTAAAACATTCATTTCGCAACGTATTGTACTGGTCTAACGTAATTTTTATTCAATTAGAAAAGAGAAGCGGGCATCTAAATACAAGTCTTCAAAGGATACCGCTTCATCTGAATCGAGCCAGAAATCTAGGTCCGAAGTATTTGATGTGGAGGTGAAACTAGAAGAAAAGGCGGACCAAGATGAGACTTTTGACCCAACCAAACTTGACAAAGTAAGAAAATTTTGAATAGCCATGGTAGTATTGTTTAGGCTTTCTTTGACTGTTGCAAGTAAACTTAGCAGCAGCCATTGCCATTTGTATAAATTTAAATATTCTATTCGCGGTCTAGAACAACAGTAGCACCAGTTTATGAAACATTTATTATCTCTGGTGAACTTTATGCTCGCTATTTTTGTTTTAAATGAATTAGTATCAATGATATAATGTCATAATTATTTACTATTTGGAAACATTCCAAAATTCAATTGACAACTTCTTCGTCGATGCATGTATGCTCTCAATTTAAAAAAGCAGTAATAATAAGAGAAAAATGAACTCCACCATTTATCAACATTGAAAAAAGCCAGCTTCACACCCAGTTTGCCAATCAAGCATTTACTTGTGCTGTGTTAAAACTATTCATATTCATCTTGGTGTGTATGATGCCCTCATTCTGATTCAATTTTTAAAGCTCAAAAATGTTTAATACGATTAATATGCAATGCTCCCTACAATGCACCTTGTCTTTCCTTCTTCAAAAGGTTAAATATTCTGACTGTTCCATGTATTTACATTTATGTCGTATGCATTTTCGCTAAAAGTAATATATCCAATTATATGACAAATGACAACGTTCATTGTCACCAAACCAGAGCCTGCAGAGACCTGCATCAAACTTATTGCAGGACTTTAAATACATCCCTGGGGCCTAAATCAATGGGCCTCCTTGCACTGAACAGGCTCCCTTACGATTTTAAGTACGTAAAGGATCCAGTCCTGTTCAAAAAGAAATTAATATCATTTTTAAGGAAAGAACAGTTTTATTCTGTAATGGAATTCATGGAGAAAAAATAACCATACTGAATATGGAATATATTTTATGCAAAAAATTATTATTGTGTCATGCTTTTCTGAATTTCATCATTGTTTAACATCTATATGTACATATGACGTGTCCTATACACTTATCTGATGTATCTATTACACTGTGTCAGTGTCTTCTGGGCAAATAAAGATTATTATTATTATGATTTTGAAACAAGATGATTGAGGGCGTGGGAATCCTAAGCTTTGTGGTTTGTGTAATGAAAAATTATTTATATTGTTCGTATCATTCTGTTGATGAGTTTAGCCCTATTACAAGTCCCTCTGCTGAACCTTCATTAGAACAGTGAAAGGTATTCCTGGAAAATTCTTTGGGTGACTGTTTTCAGTTAAGAACCAGTTGAGAAAAGCCATAAATTAGGAAAATTCTGTTCGATCCCCCAAGACATTGTTTTGGTCTTTAATTATATAAAAAGATAATTTTTAAATTTGCGTGATAACTTTTGAAAAGATCAAAGCCATCATCAAGACTTTCCATATTTCTGGTTCACTGCCCCAAAGTGCAAGGCTTCCCATAAGCATTCTAATGCTGTGTATTTCACCAGACAAAAAACTGCCTTTGGGCTTCAGCTGTATCATAATAGCATTACATTTTTCTAAGAATTGTCTCGTTTTTTTTCTATTTTGATGGCTTACCTTGCCTTTCAAACTTGTTCAACCAGGACTAATTTATGGGATAAAATAATATTATTTTCTGTAAATCTTTCATATCTGCTTTGACAAATTTCCTCGTGAGAGGATTTTTCCATTTTCTTTTTCATTTGAGGAATAAATATTTAATATATGAAGGTCATCTAAGCTAAAACAATTTTTTGCTCTAAAAAATTGATTTCTTAACATTCAACCGAGTCAACTATCTTATCTGACTTGTATATTAATCTGATATTTTTTTATATTGTCAAAATAAGTGATTTCCTATTGCTCGTCCATGGGTAGAGCATTGAACTACTGACCAAAGGGCCCGGGTTTGATTCCCGGGCAAGCCTCTCTGGGCATCCTCAGCTCCACCCAAGCTGTGGGTTTTTTGGGCACCAGATCTTCCTGGGAAGCCATATTTGGCACAAGGAAAGGAACTGGCCCTGCCTTTAAATATTTATTCTTAATTTGATTGAAAGTATTAGTATTTTTCTTCCTCAGGCTTCACTTTATCAAATAACCATTTGCAATTTCAACTAAAAACTGAGAGTTTTGACTTTTCGTGTCTATGCATGCAATGAAGCATTTGTTGAAATATTTACCTTTGAGTTTATTCTCCACTTAACCCGACATCTTATTCACTCCTTTAGTAAATGTAGCTTTCAATCCCATGGAAAGAATCGTATATAAAAATTAACACATATTATGGTCAAAAACATTTTTATGTCAAATTTATATATATACATTGAATGCCTACGTATCATTAGCTTATACATTTCTATGAAATTCAGAGGTGAGGTAATATGTAGTCATAATATTGGAGAGAGAGCCTATCAGACAGGTAGGAATTGAGATTTATTTTCATTCAAACACTTAGTAGGTAGACATTGACATTTAAAGTGTTTAGTCCCTAAAACATTGAAGTCTCTGCAAACTTACATTTATAATGGGTGCTATCTCAACAACCTGTTGCAGTTTTTGGGGTATACTGTGGCTATGGGCATCCTAAGGTCTAAATATCCCTTCTACTTAGCGTGCAAATGTTAACCTAATTTGACATTTTTTGTTCTTTTATCCCGATAGGCCTACTTAGTATCAAAACACATGCTGTCAAGGGATTTTTCTCCCTAAATTCCAGTTGTTTTGTGTTTTTTAAATGTCTTTTAGACAGGCTGCTGCCTTGTGGTAATTTCCCATAAAAGATGAGTAGGTCACGTGTGAGAGATGTTTTTCATACATTCTGTGTAAGTGTGAAGTTGAAACTCACAATAGTCACTGGGCAGTATAGGCCTGGGTTGGGCAGTAGGTGTGTCTTCGCTTGTACATGGATGTGTAATCTGTAATTCCTCTACCCTTACTACTTTTTCATGTCTCCTGAAGAGTATGACTATAGTTATTTTATTGTAATTCATTTCAACTTCTTTATTTATCTTCAATTGGTTTAGTAGATATCATAACTGGTTCACTTTTGTCTCCCTTGTGTAACCATAATGTGATCAAATTTTATGATAACATTCCTGGAACACTATATTATTGCTGTAAGAGCTGACAGGTGGTATGGTGTTGACTACAGAGATGAAGTTAATATCTTTGTCAATGTTAGATAAATAAGGAAAAGCTATTGTATAAGATTTGTGTTTTTCATGAATTTCAAATACTGTTGGATGAGTTATATCGCTGTAATTACATTTTAATTCATAACTACAATTTTGTCCTTTGTGTCCCTGATGTGTGTGTAGCCATTTTATATTTATTCCCTATGAAACTTTTAAATAAGTTATTTCTTACCAGTCTTTAGGGCTAACTGACACAATGATTATTTAGTGATGAGGGAGAACATATTTTCCCATTGTTAAGGAACACCTTTGTATTGATGTGAGCCATTCCATGCGATCATTTTTTTCCAATATGGCACTTGTGGCATGAAAGAAAGTATGGCAGGAAACAAAAATAAATGTTCTTATTGCATTGCAATATTATTTATTTTTGTGAAGTCAATTATTAATCAAGATTATTATTTGCTCAATTAATGGTTAAAACATGGCTGGAAATAATTTCATTTTGTCAAAGCATGATATGCTCACAATGGTTTTTCATATTAGGGCCCAGGGTGTTGCCATGGTTGCAGTAATTTTTATTAATATTCATTTGTTCCCACTTGGGTGTTCTGTGGAGAATTTGTATAACTCTCTCTAATCAAATATTTATTATATTTTGAATTCATGTGTAAATGAATTCTATTACTGTTCAGTTCCTGGAGAAAAATACCACACCTCCCATTATTTTACTTTTATATTGTAAATTTTATAAATTACTGTTGTTTCTAAAAGAGCACTTTTTTATTCTAGGAGGAAGAACAGAAGACCCTAGAGCTTGAAATGCAAAAGAGAAGGGAACGAATTGAAAGGTGGAGGGCGGAGAGAAAGAAGAAAGAGCTGGAGCAAGCGAAAAAAGAAGCAGAAAAGGGAACACTTCTAGGTTTGTGCATGCAATAGTTTCAATGTTCATTTCACAGGGATAAGTTGAAAAACAAACATGAATGACTCTCGGAAACAATTGTCTCAAGTTAATTGGTGGCAGTGGATTTTGGCAAATGATATTAGTGAAGTGTCGTTACGTTTTCAAGCTTACTCATACCCTTGAAGAGGGAGTAGAAGATAAAGAGAAACTTAGATGGTGTAAACCCATATACCCTGCACACTATTTTCCCAGATATCACCACCAAAAAGGAGGGCGAATGCCATATTCATTCAAATCCTTCTCTCCTGTCTCTCCTCCCTTCTCCCAAGTCCCTTGTTTTGCTAAATTGGCACCTCCTCCGCCTCCTGGGCCCTCTGTAGGACAGTTTTAGATTGCAGGGGAGAGTGTTTTGTTTTTTTTGCTCACTTGCCTTTCAATGCCAATCCAAGACATTAGCCAGCCACTGCCCAACCTGCATTAATGGAAACATCATATTTGCTTCATGCTTACATATTTTTCAGCAACTATATTAACTGCTTGTCTGTGCATTTCCGGGTTCTCCATCTGCATTGGTTGTCTTTTGGTCCTTTAACCTTTTTTATCAACTAAAGTTATTCCTTGGTATAGGATATATTTAGTTTCCTACCCGATTTTGATATTATCAGCAATATATGATGTTGTCCTGTTATTCTAATTTAAAAAAAATAACTTTTGCACACACAGGAGTGATAATACAATCACATCTAAATACACCCATGAGTGCTCATAAGCATGAAAATACATTTTTAAAAAGATATTCTTTTTTCCTGAGTAGCCAACTTGCAGTTACCTTCTAAAAATTGGACTCTAGAAGATGACAGTGATGAGGAAGAGGAGAAGCAAGACCAAGTTGAAACTGAGAATACAGAGGAGGAGGTGGACCCACTGGATGCCTTCATGATGGTATGTACTTCTAAAGTAAATCTATACGGTAGTAGTTTTTGAAAATTCTAATATTAGTAACTTAAAGCTTTATTTTATTAAGGTGACACATTGGAGTCTTTTAGAAAACTTAAATTGAAAACGTCTGCTCCTTAATGTCCCATCCACAAGCAAATTATCGGTTTTTATATATATTTTTTAAATTAATTGATGTGCATTTTGCTTCTGCTGTAAATATTTTCTATAAGTTTATCCATTTGCCATAGGAAGTACAAGAAGAAGTAAGGAAAGTGAACAAGATGCCTGTGGAAGGGAAAAAGCCTTCAGGGAAGGGTGGAGCAGCTCCAAACAGTGGTGTGGTGATAGTCACTGGAGTTGCCAAGAGAAAGGATGACAAGAGGAAGGGAGAGCTAATCGAACAGAATCAAGATGGCCTGGAGGTATGTAGGGCATCAATATGTCTATGCATTGCCAAAGGAATGAAATGGGTAACGTGGTACCCAACAGTCTCTTTATAGAGGCCCCAGGTTTCTGTGTTGAAGCCCAGTGGCAAATGATTGGTGAAGTTAGTTGGAATATATTTTCGAGCATTAAAGTTGAGATTATTGCAATATTCCTTCAGAAGGGGTTTTTTTTAACATCCCTTAGTTTCAATTACTTGCAACGTTGACTTAGTGTCCAACTTGAGATAGCTCAAAACTTTTATTGTGTTCCTATAACTAGCATTGGTAGAGTGAATGCCAAAAAGCATCATAGTTGCCGAAAGTGAGGTGAAATTTTGAAATGGTCAAGGTTTCATGCAAGAGAGAGTGCAAGCCAATTGATGTTAGCATCTACAGAACTGTGAATTAATGATGTTTGCTCAATGTGTTTACAGCATCTGCAAAGAATCATGATTAGGTAGAGAATCAAATCTGAGAAATAAATACACAGTAAGAAAAACTTAATGAAGAAAATTAGCAGAGGGTGTTATGGTCAAGTTTTAAATTTTGAAAATGAACAAGGGTCCTAAAGCTGACTGTACTGCTTGTAACAGGAGTCACTTGAGTACAATAGTGTAATCAGTTTAACAATTGAAATGAAATAATTTACTTTTTAATTACACACACTTTATTTTAAAAAAAAACATGACCCAGGTTTTGACGTTGAACGTCATCATCAATGTTCAACGTCGAAACCTGGGTCGTGTGTTTTTTTTAATAAAGTATGTGGAATTACAAAGTAAATTATTTCATTTCATTTCAATATGTTATGCAAATTCCGTAAAGTTATGCCTGAGGCAACAAATTTTATTCAGCTTAACGATGTTGTCTTATCATCTGTCATTAATAGCATGAGTTAAATAAATAAAATGACTGAGAATGAGAACTGTGATGTACATTGTGGGAAATAACAGTCACTGGTCATCGACGACAACAATCATCTGAGCCAACAGCCAGAAAATGGAAGGATGAATGGGGTACACTTATGACAACAAAATAAGTAACTCAAATCATTTGCTCGTGAAAATTCTAGCTGTAACATCAGAGAAAAGTTGACCCAAAAAATGCTCCTTACTGAAACAACTTTGTAAATCAGCAGAATCTGCAAATCACTATGAAAGCTTATGATCTGTGATTTGCATTACCATAATTTAATGTTGATCCAGACTGTGTGGGAATTTCGTGGCCATTATCCCATGGAATATTTTATTCCACTATTCTTCTGTGTTCTTCATCTCTGACAACCTCTGACCTCATCATATGACCTTACCTTATATGATGCATTAGACTCCCAAAGTTAAAAATAACATTTAAATATCAAATAAACTTATTTGAATAAATAAATTGTTGATTTTCCCCAAAAATTTAATTTGTAATAATTCAAGAGGAACTTTTAACAAACGAAGTTATGGAAGCAACCTGTTGTGATAACTCCAGATTACCAACAAATTACTCCACTTACTGACCATACATTTCCCGAATTCTCGCAGTGTTCTGAGAGGTATATTATTATCCTTAGACTGTGGGTTGTTGATATTTTCCAACATCAGCTCTCTTCAACCTGTGGCTGTAAATAGTGCTAGCACACGGAAGTAGAGACACTCCTTACTAATTTTTTTGTACAGGAATCTTGGTTTCCCTTTGTAAAACTTGCATACTTTCATTAGTTTGCTACCAGCAAGTATTTGGCAACTTTTAAATGCTGTATCTACTACGTATTCCTATACCAGATGATTGCTTTATGCACATACCATGTGTATAAATAGCCTCTCTTTGATTCATCTGCCATGATTTGAAAATCCTCTGCCCATCAGAACACTGCTATCATCCAGTGCTTGTTTGTTTAAAACTTTTTTATTGCTGTTTTAAAATTTCTTTATTTGTCTATTTGTGTTATATTTAATATTTCATCCTGTATATTTATATGACTCCGTTCCTTATTCTGAACTTGATCTTGATGTCTTTATTTTCCTTAATATCAGTGAGTGAAGTTAACGGTCAAAATTCTTGCCTTCTTTTGCCAGTGCTTAATTCTTTGTTTTAAATCACATTCATTGATCTTAGAATGAGCAATGACATTGCTAATCATAACATGCCCTCAAAATGCGGGAACTGCCATTTTAGAAACATTACATTTTATAATAAAATACGTAGCAGAATTGGTTACCATTGTTACTTTTAAATGAAAATTTGTAGTAATAACTGTTACCCTTGCAATAGACTACACAAGCAAAAGGCTGGTAATATAATCAAAGCTCTACTGCATTGGACTCAATGGGTGGTTAATCAATCCCTTTCTTGAGTGGAACACAGCAGAATTATTTTTTATTATACTTAGAGGCTTTGATAATTCAGCGAAGAACGATGGAGTGCTGATTGCTCTGATGTACATTGTATTAGTCAATCACCACATCTCTGTGAAGGGACATTGAATATTATTTTATTATTGATCTAATTATTCATAGTACTCATCTGAAGAGGAAGAGGAGGACCTGAATGTGACAGCTGCTGGGCTGGCCAACAAGCAAAAGAAGGAATTAGCCAAGACTGACCATGCACATGTCGAATACATACCTTTTAGGAAAAATTTTTATGTTGAAGTTCCTGAGATAGCTCGCATGACACCTGAGGAAATTTCAGCATATAAAGAGGTGAGCAGTACCTTAATGATGTCAACTTATTGTTTACTGTGAGGTTTATTTCACTTATTATATGTGCAGTAATTACAGTCCCATTTGATATTTTTGTAGGGATAGACATGCATGCATACTTAAGCGCAATTTTATTCAAAATAACCCATGAGTAACAAATAAAAGATAACCGATTCCCTCAATTTATGTGATGAATTGAGATAGACTTATACCAGGTTTCGTTAATTCATAATAAACCAGCTGCCGTAAAACAATATTTTGAAATTAAAAATTTTAGGCTTCCAAATATCTTGATTTGAAATAAGTGAGCTTCAAAATGAATTTATAATAAGTCCATATTTGGACAATACATTCACAATACCATTTTATCTGTCTGTTTAATTATTAGGGAAACTTACTTGGTAAGGTCAGAAGAAAATGAAAATGTTACAAGTAGCCATTCCAGTTAACCTGATGTACTTGACTGAAAGTAGATTTTTTGTTGGGGCAATTTCCATCATTGCATGAAAAATAAAATATTGTGACATTTCCAGCAGGTTTTCTAGTGTAGTCATTCCTGTGAGTAAATAAATAAACTCAATCATGTTTTCTATTACATGTGCACAGTTAAAACAAATAACTTTTTATTTTGCAGGAGCTTGAAGGAATACGGGTTAAAGGGAAGGGATGCCCAAAGCCAATTAAAAATTGGGCTCAGTGTGGTGTTAGTAAAAAGGTATTAGATATTTTAAAAAAACATGGATATGAGAAACCAACTCCTATTCAAGCTCAGGCCATTCCAGCTATTATGTCAGGTATGTTGAAAATTCACTGTATGCACTAAACTGGTATTCCCATATAGTGGTTTAAAATTAAATTATTTTTAAATATTTCATTTTCACCCCAATACAGTGAAACCTCATGCAATGAGCATAATTCGTTCCGCAATCTTTCTTGTATAGCGAAACTCTCATTTAGTGAAACAACTTGTTGCATATAAAATAACGTAAAAAAAGATAATGCGTTCCATGCTGCAAAAAATAAATTATGTATGAGGTTTATTCAAAGAAAATTATGTATACTTATCTACGAGCTCTTTGAAGTCATTGATGAAGTTCTCTGCTTCCTTTGACTCAGAGTTTGTTGCTTCACCATGCCTTGCAATGGTGGTTCTTCTTGTAAACTTCTCAAACCATGCACAGCTCCCGATAAGTAACTCTTCAGCCATTGGTAATATTACAATCTTCTAATGAGGTCATGAAAATAACTTTCCCTTCTCACAAATGATACTCTTGTTGATATTCTCGGATTACAATTGCTTTTCCTTTATGCATATGAGAAGCAACCTTTTAACATCATTGAGAATGCATAACCATTTTGCAGGTACTCTTCTTGAGCGTCACTCTTTTTGAAACATCTATCTCATTAGTTTTATGTGTTCTTCATTTTATCATTCTTCAATATCTTCAATTTCGAGCAATTGTTGATGTGTGTACTAAATCTGCCACGATTACACCTAGTTCCCCATTTCAGTGACTTTTCTTTTCATTCCTTCTGTAATTTTTATTCTTTTGTGGTTTTCTTCTTAAAGATTTTTCTTTGGGGTCATTTTTAAAACTATGCACAAAATATTATTAAAATTTGACTCAGAGAATCACTAATTATGAGCCTGAACACCAGCTGTGAAAATTGTGGTTACTAGCCATTAGGGCTAGCGGAAGGAGTACTGAACACAAACTGAAGTAGCAGGCACACAATCATTCTGGGAATTCTCTTCTCTTCATCACTTGTTATGCGAAAAGTCGCTTATTAATTGAGTCATTTTCGGGACCAACAATTTTGTTCATAATGCGAATTACTCGCTGTGCGAGTTGCTCGTTTGGCAAGGTTCCACTGTAATTCTTAGCTTCATTTTAAACATTTCTTATTGACACAGTTGCGAACCTAAATTAATGATGAATGTTGCTTTTGAAATGTGAAATTCATAAAAGTTTTAGCTATCTCACATGATCAAATTACAATCATGGTTAAGCAATAGATCTTTTGAGAAAAAATAGGCAGTATCCTTATTAAGTGATGAGAATATATTGGGTCAGCCTCTGACAGTGTTGTGGTTATAGTTAAGGAAACTCCACTATATATCAAGAGACGAATGTTCACACACTAAATGAGAAGTATTTCCAAAAGATGTTGATTTTTCTGGGGTTAGGTTCTGCTTGTGCAGACATATGGCATTGTGTGATGGTAATTTTCTCTTTACAAATGCATTTTGAAGCTGTGATCATTTTAATATACAATAACATGATACTTTTACAGGTCGGGACCTAATAGGAATTGCCAAAACCGGCAGTGGTAAAACCCTGGCATTTTTGTTACCAATGTATAGGCATATTTTGGATCAACCTCCCTTGGAAGATATGGATGGTCCAATTTGTAAGTAGTCTCTTTGATTCAGCTTTCTGCTCTTTAATTATTTTTATGGTAATGTTGCATCATAGGTGTAGGGGTAAATAAAGGGGTATATTTAAAATGTTTGGTGTTGTATCAAAAGTGGGATACACTTCAAGATATTTTCATGCATATTTTATAAGTATCCACCAACAATTATCTAGATGTATCAGATGCCTTTTTATTTTTTATTTAACTTTTATTTGTTGGTTAAGATTTTTCAGATATGTCAGGTAGCATTTTATTATTTTTGTATATCTTCAGCATCAACAGTCTTATGTGTTATTTTGGAAAAATCTGGGATGTGGCCCAGTGTGTGCATGAGGGGCACTGACCTCTCCCCTGATTAAATTACTTCCCAAGTGTTAAAGGGATTCTCTGTGCTATTACATGCAGTGCAATCAGGGATAATGTTGGGGAAGGATTACCAGAATTGGCTTGGATGAATGGGTGGAGAATGGTTACAAAAGAAACTGATCAGGGCAGAGAAGCCCCAGAATTGAGTCAGGAATGCATCTTAATTGCTTTCAAACAACTCTTGAACAAATATTTTAAAATTTATTTTGTTCAAAAAAGAATATTTCAAAATAAGGTTAGTTATGCCATGTTCCTTATAAAAAGACAATTTATTATAGCCATAATTCTTCTGTAACCTCAAATAATATCTTATTTTAGATTTACTTCCAGTAAGTTTCAACAGTCGGAAAAGAATTGTACATAGCGTATTTTTATGAATGAATATTTTTTGGAATGGAGGCATTTCAATAAAAGCTGATCTACGGTACAATAGAAAGAGCGTGGATATTTTTGAAGATGCATATGGGTATGTGCAAGTACACAATAGTAAGGGGAATAACCCCAAAATTTCATGTAATTAATTAGTTCTCCTTTCACTTATATATTTTTCTTGTGGTAGTAGAAGAAATTCAAAAATCATATGAAAGAGGGAGAACTCCATGATGCTGCAGCTAACACTATATTAGGGCAATGTGGGCATATTTGAAGAATGAATATATTTTTCAGGAATAGATTTGAAACATTAAAAAAACAGGATGCTGAAACTATTTTGCAGGTTGCCTTTGGCCTTTGACCATTTGACAGTGATGTTTAACTCTGCTTAGTGAGAGCAGAAAAATATTTTTTAGCACCACAATAAAACAGTGTGTATTTTCCGTGATTGAAACAAAGCATGGCAACATTTTTGAAGATATAAAAACTGATAAAAATAAACTGAGGACTTGAAAGATATACCTGCATGTTAACACAGTGACTGTGTTAAGGAAAGGGGACTAAGATTATGAATTGAGAGAGAGAAGAATAAAAAATTCTTTGTCTGACAAGTGCTTATCATTCCTACTAGAGTAATTAATTGATGCATCAAGAAAAATTGCAAGTAATATCCCATCTTATGTAAGCGGAAACCATCCTTGAACAACTCCGGCCTAATTTTAGCAATCAATAGTTAACTTACATGATGATGGTACGTTGATTATATAGAGCAGTTTCTTGCAAGGGCTCTTGTGTAGCCCTTACACTGCGCCTTTCCAGCCTCCAAGGCTACTAAGGCGGGAAGAATTCTTCTGCGTTGTCAGTCATTTGATTTATTCCCGCTCAGAGCAGCCTTGGCTTCTTCTTTGCCGGAAGGGTGTCTTGCTCGTCTTGGGATGCTATGGGGCGCTTGTAGTGGTCCCACTTAAATAGTTATTTTTATATCTGTACAGATAACACTGGTACCGACTGCTATATCACGGATGTTATTCTTCAAAGTCATAACATTTGAATCGATGCTTTTTTGCAAAACTTGTTTTTTTTCTTCCTCAATTCCATCCTTCATTAAAATCCTTTTCACAGTTCGAAATTATCATGAAATGTCAGAAATTGTCATGTCATGAATGTGTCATTTTTTCACCGTGGTGCTGCCATCTATCATCATGTAAGTGAAAGACTTGATATCAACTGGTCACATGTTAAGTTCATGTCAAGAGGATGATTTATTCAGTAAAAAGCCTTGAGGCCGTTATGTTTTAGGGGAATGTTTATTGCCTATAAGTTATTGAATCATGTGCCACCATCATTAGGCACACCATTGTCACCATTTCACTTATGATGGTTATTCTTTCATTTCCAGCTATTATCATGACTCCAACTAGAGAACTTTGTATGCAGATTGGAAAAGAGAGTAAGAAATTCACAAAATCACTGGGATTGCGATCCGTTTGTGTATATGGTGGTGCAGGGATATCTGAGCAAATTGCTGAATTGAAGAGAGGTGCAGAGATTATAGTTTGCACTCCAGGAAGAATGATTGACATGCTGGCTGCCAACAGCGGTGAGTAATGTTTAATATGTAGGATACCGTTTTTCAGTACCAACTTAATTGAAATGATTAGTAGATCACCAGTTACTGATGCTGGAAGAGTCATTATTTCCCTTTCATTTTTTTTTGGACATTTCAGTCATTCAGTTTCAAGCTACATTTGGGAAATTTCGTGGTCAAAATCTTTGTATGTATTATGTTCCTCTGGTATCTGTCAAACATCACACCTTCCTCTGTCTTTTCGCATTGAGCTAAATGTAAAATCAGTCAAAATTTAGATCTTGTGGTTCAATCAACACTTATTCATGATAAATGGAAATCAATATTAAAAATCAATGTGATTCTTTTTACAGAATCAGGGAATTTTAATTTGCTATAGAAAATACTACACGCCATATGTTGTGAGTTAATATGTAATGGTTCTGCTGAAAAGACTCCACATTTCTTTGTTTGACCTGTTGACTTGAGGCATCTTATTTCGGTCACCTACTCACATATCTATGGGTAAACTGAATGTAATGGATTTTGGGCTGGTAATGCCATTCAAGTTTATTTGAACTCTTTTTCCTTTTATTGGATTATATTAATTCCTTTTCCAAGTAAATGAATTACAAGGGGACCAAAAAAATCCAAAAATACAAGTAATCATCAAATTACAAATCATCATTCCTTTTACTTAGATGTCAAGGTCGTCACATCCCCACTTAGCATCTCATCTCACTTGTGAACTACCCCTTGGCTCCAAACCACTCCTTCATAATCCTGTTTGCCAAAAAAAATATAAAATATATGTATTTTTTTTAAGGTAATCTACCGGTTAAGGTAGGTTTTTTGATGGACACAACTACCAAACAAATATTTTGTGACTACTAACAAAACACAACCCTAAATTCTACTCTACACCAGGTCCCTCTTCATCTCTGAGTACTTTCTTCCTCCCTTCATCCCGTCCAACATCCCTATCCTGTTCCTTCCCTTTCCTCTTTTGCCCAACATTCTACCCTCTATCACAGTCTTCAACATCCCACTGCCGGTCAACACCCCCTTCATCCACTTTTCCTGCCTCCATAGGATTGCTCCCAACAAACCCCTCTCTACGCCCACCATACCAAGTACTTCCTCATTTGTTTTCTTCTCTGTCCATTTCACCTTTTCCATTCTTCTCCACACCCACATTTCAAAAGCCTCCAGTCTACATCTATCCTCCTGTTTCAATGACCATGTTTCCACGCCGTACATAGCTACGCGTCTTTTCTTAACATCCTTACTCAAAGTCCCTGTCATCAACTCCCTCCTCCTTGTGAAAGCCTCTTTGCCTAGCGCCATTCTTCTCCTTACGTCCCTACTACTTTGACCGTGTTGGTCCAAAACACTACCGAGATACGTAAACTGCTCTACCTGCTCTATTTTATTTTGCCCACCTGCTTTAATGTTAAGCTTGGCCTTTTTCTTTCTAGAAAATCGCATAACCTTTGTTTTACTAATGTTGATTCTCATCCCATACCTGTCGCACTGAATTTCCAATTCACTCAGCAATGCTTGCAGCCCCTTGGCTGACTGACAAACTAAAGCTTGGTCATCAGCAAACATAACTGATTTTACGAATTCCCCGCCCACTTTCATTCCTACCTCTAGTTCTTCCCATGCCTCTTTGATCATTTCCTCTGCATACAGGTTGAACAGCAACGGTGATAATGGGATCCCCTGCCTTACACCCCTTCCTAACACTGCCCAACCGGACTCCCCGTTCCCCACTCGCACCTGAGCAGTCTGAGACATGTACAGGTTGCGGATTAGCCTCCTTTCCCTCCAATCTATTCCTATTTTCTGCAGAATACTCATTAGTTTTTCCCAATTCACTCTATCAAACGCTTTTTCGAAATCTACGAAACAGGCAAATACCTCCTGGTTGTGTTCTATATTCCTCTCGATTAATAATCTCATTACTGCAATGGCATCACGCGTACCTCTCCCCTTCCTAAACCCAAACTGATCATCCCCTAAGTAATCATTTGCCCTACTCTCTATCCGTTTGTTTATGATCCTGAGAACAACTTTAGCTGCGTGGGATATCAAACTAATTGTCCTATAGTCCTCACATGACGTGGCCTTTACCTTTTTCGGAATCGGAACTAAAACTGCTCTCACAAAGTCTTCCGGCCAGATTCCCTCCTCATAAATGCTACGGATCAGCCCATATAGTCTCTTCCTCCCACATTTTCCTAAGCATTTTAAAAGTTCCACGGGAATGTTATCTACCCCCACGGCCTTATTTAGTTTCATCTCCCTTAATGCCCTTTCTATCTCATTGTCTAGTATGCCTGGACCTAAGCTGTCTTCCTCTACGTCATTTTCTTTTTCAATGTCTAACTGTGTTGGTCTGAGTTCTTTACTATACAGTTCTTCTATATACTCCTTCCATCTCTCTTGGATCTTTCCTGCGTCAACTATTACCTTACCCGCTTTATCTCTAACTATTAGCATAGCTCTTCCTTTCTTACTTCCCGATAACGATTTAACTTTGCTGTACAGCGCACCGATTTCGCCCTTCCTCTGGAGACTTTCCATATCCTCGCACTGCGTCTTCCACCATGCGTCTTTTGCCTTATTTGTTGCCCGCCTCAATTTATTGTTCAATTCTTTGTACTTCATTTTGCCTAATTCTGTATTTATATTCTTCCATTTTCGCCGCTCATCCATCTTTGTAATCATCTCATCCGTGATCCATGGTTTCCTAGTCCTTTTAGCGTTAACGGTTCCAATAGTGTCTTTTGCAGCTTTAGACAACCCTTTTTTGATCATTTCCCATTTTTCTTCGATAGTAATAAGCCCTTTACCATCCTCCATTATTTTCTCTACCGCCTGTTTGTATTCCTTCCTTTTCAACCCATTTAATGCTTCTACATTCCATTTTCTAACTCGCCGCCCCTGCCTTATCTTTTTGAAACGTACGCTACATTTCATAACAACTAAATTGTGGTCTGAGTCCGCATCCGCTCCCGGAAAGCTGTGGGAATTTATCACACTATTCCTAAACCTGTGTCTAACCAGGATATAATCTAGCTGATATCTTCCTGAGTCACCTGGCATTTTCCATGTATACCTGCGTCTTTTGTGGTGTCTAAACCAAGTGTTGGTGATGACTAACCCCTGTCTCCTGCAGAACTCAACTGCTTTCTCCCCGCGGTCATTCCTCGTGCCTAAACCGTAGTCGCCCACCTCATCACCATCTCTTCCTTCGCCTACCGTCGCATTCATGTCCCCCATCACTATCAAATGTTTCCCTGCTGGAACACACGCGATCATGTCCTCTAACTGATCGTATATCTTATCGACCTCTTCTTCCTTATGGTTGCTCGGTGGCATGTATACCTGAATAATAACTAAGTTCGTCGGTTCTGCTTTTATCTCCACTAGTAGTATTCTATCCGTTACCTGCTCTATGTTGACTACGCTTCTTCCTACCTCTTCATTTAATACTATGGCAACCCCTCGTTGGCTCTCGTCCCCACCGCTGTATATTATTCTATACTTATCACTCCAGTAATCCCCGCTATCTTTCCATCTCACCTCGCATAGACCTAAAATATCTATATTTCCCCTTTCCATCTCTCGCTTAACATTCTCCAATTTCCCTGTCCTCATCATTGTCCTAACATTCCACGTTCCTATTCTAACTAATTTTGTCTTCTTCTCCTGCGTCTTCTGTCCTGCTGCTGCTGGTTTTCCCTTGCAAGGGTTTCGTGGGATGACGACCGCGGAAGCCTTGCCTCCCCCGCTGCCGGGCACGACACACGGCCGATTGGGCCGAGCCCCGCGGTTGCCAGGACTCAAAATATCTCTATTGTCCATCATATTTTTCTAGGGAATGATAATTGAGGTGGTTTCCCGTTGCCTTCCTCAATAGTGTTTTTAACGTGACACCATCACTTACTGGCCGCCCCACTGGGGTCAGACGCCATTGCAGCCGCCTCACTGAGGAACAGACGCTGCGTGGACTACCTTTCGTCTGGCTCCTAACCTTCGACCTATCTGGCATGGGTGACCCTACCAGGAGCAATAATTATTACTCCCGCCAGTACAGCTCTAGGAATATATGTATTATGATTTTGATTTCAGTTTCTCTAAATACTTATTAAACAGATATTATCTAATTACAGGCCGTGTCACCAACCTCAGACGTGTTACTTATGTTGTTCTTGATGAAGCTGACCGGATGTTTGACATGGGATTCGAACCACAGGTAAAGAAACTACTTGAAATAAGGGTTGAATGTCACAATTCCTCATCGTATTCCAAATATCTTTCTTTTTTGATATATTACGTGGTATTTTAATGTTCCAAATGGTGCCCTGATTACTTAATTCTTTATACATTAAGTATTTTCATTACGTCAGTTTAGAAATACTACCTACTTCTCACCAAGTTTATTACTTTCTCATGGTGCATGTTGTCTATAATGGAAATGCATAAAACTAATCTACAAATCCAATTTCCTAATTCCCATGCCAAAGGTTTTTTTTATCACTGAGGTGGAGGTCAGCCAACCTATTCAATTATTCATGGAGGAATTTTAATACATTATCTCATAATATTGTATTTTGGCGGTCACAAATTTGTGTTGCAGTTAAGAACTTGCCAAATACTAAATCTGAGTTGTATAATGTGGCCTTGGAAAAATGGTGAAATATTGATCCCAAAGTCACAAAACTGATTTTGGATGATACAGCAAAAATGGAAAATTTCTTAGAAATCAGGATTCCTTATCTTTTACAGTGGCCAGTCACAAACAGGTGATTGAGCACATAGACAGCTTGTTTAGAGCGAAGTGTAAGTTTTGTTAAAGAATTGAAAGTGTTCTGAAATGGATAGGCATTTAATATCAAGATATCAAGAAAACAGTATTTGACACTTAAAAGAATTGTGTCATTTCTCATCAGTTTTTATTTTTACTGCTGTATTAAATAACAGGTAAGTCTCTGATGGAAGAAAGGTGGAGTGAAACAATTTGAATTAGTTTTGCTGATAATACAAGTGTAAATTATATTTAAAGCCAAAACAAAATTATCAATTTTTAGAATCCTTTGTAATTCTGCTCACTAGTATATGTTTGAGTGTATGAGATTATGCTCTTTTCAATACTCATCATGGTTGTAGTGGATTATTCAAAAAGAGCTTTCAATTTTTTTTTTTTTTTTGGAGTATTCATGGAATAAGAGCATAATGTGATGGCTGTAATGAAAATTCTTCAATTTTAATTGTTTTAAAATTCTCTATGTAGGTGATATAAGCAAGACGTACAATCTCCTAATAACACATAGCAAAAACAGGTGAATAATTAATAGGATGCAATGTTGTATGAATGGCAAACAAGATTGAATATTAATCAAAATATATAATTTTACACAATTGTATAAACACAAACATTTTCTTCCTTCATGTAATCCGTAATTTTAAATTGATATTATGAATTAGGTTTTTATTTTTACATATCTCATAATATTCCCTTAAGTGGGAAATATTACCTCTTCAGCAATACTGAATGTTACCACAGTGATTAAGAATGGAAAATATGTGGTTAAATTGCTCGTCTCTTTCCTGCTCTCAACTTCCTCAATGGTGGTTCTCATGTCACTCATATGTGAGCGAAGTCATTTAAATGATTAAATTCTCAAAAGAATCAGATATTTACTATGAGGCAAATGAGAATGAATCAAAGAAAATTGGTTATTAAAGGGTTTCCCTGAGTGAACTCTTCTGACAAGTGTAATGATAAGCAATGTTACATTGGAAGGAAAAGAATGTTTCCATTTTATGTTGAGTTTCACAATGCCCGAATCTGCCTTCTTGGCCAAGCATCCCCTCATGTGTGTCTAAACCTGGCAGAGTTAATGTTTTCAGGAGCTTAAATTGGATACTGGTAATTACTGCATTAAAATGACCTGGTGTGAATACTGTTTTAGTTTAAGTAATGCACCATGTGTTAAATATTTTTTTTTGTGATTTAATGTTGAATTAGTAAGGTTGTTTAGTGATTGTAAGGAGTATTGATTCCATCCAAGTGCAAATTATATTGGTCTGATTCACTTCTAACTGCTGGAAGCATGAAACGAGCCAAATCTCTGATTTTGTTCCAACTTACATTGTATACATTGCTGCATATAAGGCAGTTTTATAGTGCTAGAATTTATATGAAATGCTCGGATTCAACAAGTAATATTAAGATTTGTTTGCCTGCAGGCTAAAGCATGAAATAGATACATAATATAGCACATGTCATGAGCAGGTAAATAAATAACATCAACAAGAGTATGTACAATAATTACAAATTATCAATCTTTAAACTCTTGAATCAAATTGGACAGGATGATTTGTTTTGAGATCATCTCTCAGGTTTTTAAAGAGCTCTTATCCCACAAGATCTACATTTTACGAGAGAGATTTTACATTTGATGATGACAAATTGTTTTTATCATGAAGTAAATACATAACATATATATATATATATATATATATATATATATATATATATATATATATATATATATATATTGTATACTACCTCTATTACTATACTATTGTTTTCTAAAAATGTACACTACCTCTGCCAAGTAATTATATATGTATATATATATATATGTATATATATATATATATATATATATATATGTATATATATATATATATATATATATATATATATATATATATATATATATATATATATATATATATATATATATATATATATATATATATATATAATAATTACTTGGTAGAGGTAGTAGTATAATGTTTTTATACAGAGGATGATGGTTCGCTGGTGCACTCATTGATAACAAGTCATATTCCATGAACCATATTCCTAATTTGGCTTTAAAAGTAGTGACTGCCTGGGTAAAAGTACCCCAGAACAGAATACTATGCATAATATGACCACTGAATCCTCCATAATTAAGTGCAAGCATCATATCTGTAGGTATGTGCCGGGATATAACATTTTACATTGAACATAAAAATTTAAGTGAACAATACAAAAGCATCTTAATGTAATGAAGGTGATTTATGGTAATATCAAAACAATTTTCAATGAGAAAACGGCATTTGTAATAAATAATATTTCATCATATCATCATGTACATTTCCAATATTTGAGGTCAAGATATGTTTGTATGAGAAGTGTGACATTAACTATTGTTTTGGTAATCTGAATATGATGTGTGCTGTGGTCATCAGCAGCCAGAACATCATAGAAGTTGCAAAATTTGAATCTTTCATCAATTTATTTTAAAACATTTTTCAGGTTATGAGAATTGTGGAGAATGTGAGACCTGATCGTCAGACTGTTATGTTTAGTGCTACCTTTCCACGACAGATGGAGGCCTTAGCCCGGAAAATATTAACCAAACCGATTGAAATTCAAGTGGGTGGTAGAAGTATAGTGTGTAAAGATGTTGAACAACATGTGATAGTCTTGGAAGAGGAACAGAAGTTTTTGAAACTCTTGGAACTTTTGGGTCATTATCAGAATCAGGGAAGCATAATAGTGTTTGTGGACAAACAAGAGAATGCTGATGCTCTCTTGAAAGACTTAATGAAAGCCTCATACTCATGTCTATCCTTGCATGGAGGAATAGACCAATTTGACAGAGACAGCACCATGGTGGACTTCAAGGCAGGAAAAGTAAAAGTACTGGTAAGTGTATCAATATCTGGTGCATTGTGATTTTTCTCTTAAATTGCAATGATGGCAAACATCCATGCTCTACCATATGGCATATTTTGGTGTGTAAATTACTGGGTGTGGCAACATAACTTCCTTTTTTATAAAGTGAAACCCTTTTAAAAAAAGAAAGTTCTGTTGCGTCACCCTGTATAATCAAAATTTCATTTTAAAAAGTTGTTAATTTGCTGCCGACAAATGCTTATGGACAATTTGATGACAAAATATCATTAAACAATATTATTTCTTAGATCAATCCTTGAAGTTTAATTTGTAGAGGTTTGTATGAATACTGTGCGGATATTTTACTAATCTGTGTAGTATGGTCTATGTTTTTTTGCACTCCTGTTAACAATTTTTATCCTTCCTCCACCTCATTTCTTTTAGATTGCAACATCAGTAGCAGCTAGAGGGTTGGATGTAAAGCATTTAATTTTGGTAGTCAACTATGATTGCCCAAATCATTATGAAGACTATGTGCATCGGTGTGGGCGGACTGGCAGGTAATGCTGTTACTGCTTGTGACCAGTGATTGATGAGAAAGAGCATTGAGCCAGAAATTTTATTATAATCTTTCATTTATCTATAGGGCAGGGAGCAAGGGCTTTGCCTACACTTTTGTGACTCCAGAGCAGGAGAGGTATGCAGGAGAAATTGTGAGAGCCTTGGAATTGTCTTCTGGTGAAGTGCCTGACCCACTAAGAATCATGTGGGATAGATACAAGGCAAAGCAAGCTGCAGTAAGTATAAGTATTTATTATTCTATAGTTTATTTTAGTGTTTGGAATGTTGTTGATGAATGATCCCCCTTCATTTCCTTCTTCAAAGGAAGAATGTGGCCTAGTGTTCTATGACCATTCTTTATCATATTAAAATGGGTATTATTTAATTGATTTTATATTTGCATTCAGAAATATTTTTTTCGCTGCCGGCTTAATTTTTTTTGTAAAATACATTATTATCTTTTCAGGAAGGGAAAAAAGTTCATACGGGTGGAGGTTTTAGTGGGAAAGGCTTCAAATTTGACGAAGCTGAAGCTCAAATGGCAAATGAAAAGAAGAAATTCCAAAAAGCTGCCCTCGGTAAGTATATTTTATGTAAGGAGATGTTTTGCCAATGGATTTCTTGTGAACTGTGTTTACTTTTTTATGGGAAAATTTTATGTTTAAGCATTAGATATTTCTTTTGAGTCAACAGTAGGTTCAAATCATGAAAAACAGTTAGAGTGCATAATGAGTTATTAATTTATGATATTAATCCAACCCATCTCATCAATTGCCGAAATATACTGGGAAAACAAGTGAAACCCAAGAGCAGATTTCTTATAATTCTATTTAATCATATATTGTAGGACAAATTTGATATTACACGTGTAATTACAAACTGATAGGAATAGTGATAAATTAATTAATTTTAATATGTAATAGCTACTAATTATGATTGCATGGACACATTTCCACTGCTTTGAACTATTACATGTGATCTCTGTACCCGTATGCTCCTGGTCAATTACCACCCAGCACTGTGAAGCAAAACTCACGTCAGAGTTCTCAGATTCATTTTACCGGGAGTAAAGTGAATGGGAGTAGCCAGCAGAAAACTCTTAATTCTGCTGAGCCAGAATAGTATTATTGATGGAATGCAAGTGGTTGAAATATCAGGTTTCAGTGCAAACAGTTGCTAACATGAAAAGCTTTGTGGTTTGCATCTTTGAACTGATCTAATTACTATCAGAAACCAACTTGAACAAATGCATTATACATTTATCATTTTCTTAAGGCAGCTAAATAGTATTCTCCTACCATATGAGATGGATGAAGGAATGGAATTAGGAATTATGGGGTGGAGATGAGGGGTAGGGGATATATGTATGTGTTGGTAAGTGCCTGAAGGGAGGGAATTGTAATGGGTTGCAACTCTGTCATACTCTCAAGGGAAGGAAGGGCACACAAGTCATCAATAGATCTGGCAAAACATCATCTTTAAGATGGAGCAATGGCAAAAATCCTGAAGACAGATAAATTCATTATCATTAGCCTCATTAAAGCCTTAATCAAACATTCCAAAGTAGTTTATTAATCTTGAAACTGCCTGACTGCTGGTGGAAGCATTATTTTCATCAAAAGCATACTACATGCTTTTCATTTAGTTTTTCCTTAGTACAACACTTTTGTCCTCTCATTGATTGATGTTTTTCCTTTTTAATTTAGGTTTGCAGGACTCAGATGATGAAGATTTGGAACATGATATCGACCAACAAATTGAGTCTATGCTGGCACCAAAGCGAATCGTCAAGGAAATAAAGGCCCCTACAACTGGGAATGGCACTGCAACTGGGCAAAATCCCACGCCAGCCAGTATAGCAAGTATGGCAGGACTCTTGAACATTGCTGGTCTTGCACCAATGGCTAGTCTTGCTGGTATGAGTGGCTTGGCTGGGCTTCAAGGTGTTGCAAATCTTTCAAATATCCAAAGTCTTGCTGGAGGTAAATTGAACATTAGTCAAACAGTTAAATAATTTAGGTAGATTTAACCAATAACATTCTTTAACAATGAAAAAACATTTATCATAGATATCCATGTAAAAATCTTTTGTAGAAATAGTGAACATTTCATGTTTTGAATGGAATTTCTTCACTAATTGCCAACATGGGAGACTTCCCAACCCCTTAAAAATCTTAATGTTATGATCATAATGGTGCACAGTATTTAATCCATATTTTTCATACTTTCATTCATTAAATTATTTCTTAGTATACTGATTTTAAATCAGTTTATAATATTGTTCCTGATCACATGAATATCATTTGATTGAAGTTCATGAAATGCAAGGGCTCAGTTCAGCCATTTATGTTCATGAACAAAACTTAAAATCATTTTAAAGAAATCAAATATTGTAGAATGGCTCATTTCTTTGAGCCATTTACAATTTATTAATTTAATAATTCAACCGTACTGTATTACGAGGGTCATCCGGAAAGTAGTACCCGTTAGTGAAATAAAGACACAAAAGTAAATATTAACAAACATAAAAAATTTTATTTGAAAGAGGATACTTTAAACTACTTCTCAACATAATCTCCAAGCAAATTAAGGCATTTGTCATAACGTGTGACAAGTTTCTGTATTCCTGCTGCATAGTCCTTCGCCGCCAGCTCATTGAGATACGCGAGGGACCCATCTTGCACAAATTTTTGCATAATGCAGATGGTGTTTAACAATTTCATGAACAATTGTTCGAGAAACATTGGGAAAATGCTCACAGATGTCATCAATTGTGACGCGCCGATCGTTCCTCACGAATTCGTCAACTGAGCTCACCAGTTGGTCTGTAATGACAGACGGTCTCCCCGAACGCTCATCGTCGTGTGTGTTCCCCCTCCCCATGTTGAAGTTGCGACACCACCGCCGAACAGACGACTCGTCCATTACATTGTCTCCATACACCTCCTTTAATTGGCGATGAATATCACATGGGCGAACGTTTCTTGCATTGAGGAATTTAATCACTGCCCTCACTTCACAACTGGCGGCGTTCTCAATTTTTTTAAACATTGTAAACAATCACAGAAACAACACAGGCAATGCTAGCGTCACGCAACTTGGCTCAGAGAAGGCAGACAAGCCACTGAAGCTATCTGACCTCGTCCAGCGGCTACTCGCGTCGTCAGCACTTCATGCGGCACGAACGGGTACTACTTTCCGGATGACCCTCGTACGTACCTAAATTTATATGGTCTGAAGTGCTTTTTTGTAACATTAATTGATGCGAAGTGAATGCATGCACAATTCTTCAGCATGTGTGCTTTCCCTCTTCTCCTTCCTGCAAATATCATCCACTCCTCTTTGGGCTTGAACTAAATTAACAATGAAAATTAATTAATTTTTATAATATTCATCAACTTCTACCATTCTATCTAAAACTTTTACTTCTCCAGTTCTATCCACTAATTTCACGGTGAAAGGAATCTAATATGAGTTGTGTTCAAAAAGTAAGGTGACTTTTCAAATTTCACGGGCATTCAATTTTCAAATTTTTTGTTTTGTTGTGTCGATACATATGTCTTGAAACATTTTTTAACAGTTTCAACAATGCAGTATATTTAGTTTGTTATTGACAGATACAAATGTTAGAAGTGTTTTGGTGTGCCGGCGAATTTCCGCTATGGATCAAAGAATTTGAATTAAATTTTGTGTAAAAAATAGAATGAAGTGCTCCAAAACACTTGAAAGATTGACAGTTGCAGTTTTCAACATCCTTTTTCCATTTATGATCTCCTCTTTAAACAGTTTTTTTGAATTTACCTCGATTCTATCTCCTTCCCTACCTTACCTAAAACTTCTTAGCTTGAAAACTGCTGTATCTCAAAGCCTTCAGCCCCTTAAATCAAAGAACATGCTTTGGAGCCATACTACATTTATGCTATGTCAAAACTTTCATCAATAAATTTTTTATGCCTTTGTTCTGGTGCATTTTCAAGTGTCTCAAATATCATCAGTTGCTTTTCTTTGTAAATGCTTCTTTTGTAAGTGGAAATAATCTTGTCTGTTCAATGTTATGATTTGAAATAATACTTTTAAAATGGTCGTCGTTGGGATTAAAATACAAGAATTAGGAAATCACCCTTTAATTGGAAATTAGTGTAAGGTAGATACAATGTATTATGCTTGATGCAATATTTTTATAGACCCACTGCATAATATGCTATGTAATATTCTCTAATTTTAAGGTTTTAATGTAATTGCCTTTAAGGGATGATTATTGCCATGTAATGCCTCCCAATGTTTTTCCCTTATGAATATTTTAGCTATTTTTTAAATATGGTGACATAATGTGGATCTTTGCATGGATGTCTATGGTAAATTGTCAAGGGATCCTGGTGCTGATTTTGCATGTGAGCACCATTCCTTCTATGGATCTTTTGTGGTGGCTGTGACATTGTATTTTTTGTTTCTATTTGGTCCATGGTTCTTTTAAGAATGCTGGACTGGTTTTTAAGTTTTTTTCTTTGCGAAGATGGTTGGGCACCCATTTTCGAAAGTTGGATTTATTTGGGTGTTTGCCTGTGCCCCTTACTGATGCAGTTCTGCCTTCAGTGGGCTTCCCTGTTCCTTCAAATCCCGTGACAGCAGACAAGCTGGAACTGGCACGCAGGCTGGCTACACGCATCAACATGGCAAAGAACCTGGGGTCTGAGGCAAAGGGAGCTTCACAGCATGCAGCCGAGTTGATCCTAAAAGGAACACCAGGAGGTCAGCCTTTCATCACGGTAAGTCCTGAGTCATCTCTTTTTGCTTTCACTTCACAAGTGCCTGACAATTATGCCATTCTTTCCGTCATTTTTGTGAATGAACTCCTCAGAACAATTCAACCAACCCTAAACAGTACAACTACCGCCTATGATCTCTCATAAATTTACTTTATTCAAATTCTTTTAGCACATACATTCTGTGATATCTTAAAATGGTATTATTAGATAGTCTGAAGCACTGTGCAAAATTGAATATATAAGCATCATTTTAAGTTGGTTAATTTTGAAGAAACTTTTAAAAAACTTGAAATAATATACAAATGGTTCGCAGTGACTGAAGAAAGTTCTGATACTTTCCATATGCTAGCCGCAACTGCATTATAATATTCCTGTATGTCATTGTTTCAAGGAAGCTTTACCCCAAAATTATTGAATCTCAAATTAGGTACATTTTCTGGGTGGAATGAAAGTGTTACTAATGGTATCCAATTAAATTCAAGAAGAGAGATGTTATTTGTAAAGTAGGGGAACATAACATCCCTCATTGCAAAGCACCTCGTCAAATGTGGCCGCAAAAGTGACTTTGAGAAATTTTCCAATTCGAAAATAAAGGTCATAGACTCGATGCATTGGAGCAATTACGAGGGTCATCCGGAAAGTAGTACCCGTTCGTGAAATAAAGACACAAAAGTAAATATTAACAAACATAAAAAATTTTATTTGAAAGAGGATACTTTAAACTACTTCTCAACATAATCTCCAAGCAAATTAAGGCATTTGTCATAACGTGTGACAAGTTTCTGTATTCCTGCTGCATAGTCCTTCGCCGCCAGCTCATTGAGATACGCGAGGGACCCATCTTGCACAAATTTTAAATGTGCTCGTTGCAAGGATGAAATTGCTAATGAAATTTTGTATCCCTCCAATTCCCCCCCTCCTAGATCTACCACTGTTTCTTGCTCCCCACAAGGGGTATCCCCCTCCTAAACAAACCCCTCATTAACAGCCAACGATTGCCACCAAAAGCTGTACTTCCCTTTCTCTCCTATTTACATTTTAACCTTTTTTACCCCTCCACCCTCCCTTCCTCTCCCACTCTGACCAAACCCCCCCCCCCCACTCTGAAGGTATACATACAAAGTTGGCTTATGTGAGGACCACCTGATGATGACGTCCAACATCAAAATCTAGGTCGTGTTCTAAATAAAGTGTGTGTGGAATTACTAAGTTACTTATTTCATTTCAATATGTTGTGTAAATTCCATAAAGTTACCCTAGAGACAACAAGTTTTGTCTTCATTGAAAATAAGAATGTTCATGCCTCTGCAACATTCATCAGTCCCCTTTCATCCTTTAAAAATGGAGAGAATATTTCATCAATCTATAATCTTGAATTCCTGCTCAAACTTGGCTTTAGAGAGGGAATCAGACACTCCTTTCAGTATTGGAATGCTTAATTATCAAAACTTGTATGTTAATTATCAATATATTTTGCCGGCCTTGGTGGCGGCGGGGTAACGTCCTCGTCTGCCAATCCATGGGTCACGGATTCGATTCCCGCCTGGGTGGGTTTCTTCCACCTACGGCTTGGGTGTTTGTAATCGTCTCAATTGTTATTCTTTGTTAATGGTCCGATGTAAAGGCCAGAGTGCTGTTTTCGGACTAAGGCTAAATAAATAAATAAATAAAATAAATATATTTTACTTGCATTTGGCAAAAACATAATTACTGCCAATTAATTTACTAATTCTTATTATTAATTTTCTCTGTCATATGTACTAATGATTAACTTTGTTGGAGTAGGCGAAAACTGTTGCTGAACAGCTGGCTGCCAAACTCAATACTAAGTTGAACTATCAACCCAAGGAAGAGGATGAGAAACCGGAGGAGGAAATTGTGGAGACATTTAGGAAGTATGAAGAAGAATTGGAGATTAACGATTTCCCTCAGCAAGCCCGCTGGAGAGTTACTTCCAAGGTAATGTTGATATATTTGAAAAAAACATCTTGGCTTTTTATTTTTTACTAATTCATTTAATGTTTTTTGACCTGGTTTAGTAGCACATTAAGGAAGGAGAATTTGTATATTGTCAGGTGGCCAATAAAATTGGAATTTAGTGTGGACTGGATGAAATTTTAATCAGGAAATAAATTTAGAAAATGCATAATATGATAGCTATTGCTTTTCATAGATACAAAAATAGATCATAATTTTAGTATCTTATATGCTACTATGAGGGCCGCGGTAGTCCAGGGGGTAGAGTGTTGGACTACTGATTGGAGGGTCCCGGCTTCGATTCCCGGGCAAGGCACTCTGGGCACCAGCAGCTCCACCAAAGCTAAAGTGATTTTTCAGGTACCAGATCTTCCTGGGAAACCATAACAGGCATAGGCAAAGGAACTGGCCCCCCTACCCTGATGTGTGGATTTCACATGCCGTATAGGGCTTAGTACTGGGTGAACTCTGCCATCACCCACCAAACCGACCTTTGGGTTGATTACTGTGTTAATGGTTTATATGCTACTATTCTCCAATGGACTGGGACTACTTAATTTTGTCTTTGACAATGAAAATTGCCATATCTCTGTGATATTTGTCAGCTTCAGTGTTTAAACTTAAAGGGAAGGACCAAGGTTTTGGAGTTGGAATGTTTTATTTCAGAAAAAATGGGATAGAATTTCCACAAAATTGGGATAGAATATATGCATGAATGAGAAATTTATGTGAGGCAAAGAAAAAATTCTGTTTGTTTAGGGAAAGATTTGAAGGAAAAAGTGAAAAAAAACTACTGAAAAGAAAATAATGTTGGATGCAGTGTGAAACAGGATGGGAATGGTGCAAATCTAGTTGCTGTCCATTATCTTGGACAATTTGTACCTGTGAAAAACATGATCAGTTTTTGGGAAAAAACTGTTTTTACGAAAAAATGTTTACAAGTTATTCTAAGGATATTACCATAGTAAAAACCATAAAAACAGTAATCGACCCAAAGGTCAGTGATTGTAGGTTTCACCCAGTACTAAGCCCTATACGGCATGTGAAATTCACATATTAGGGTAGGGGGACCAGTTCCTTTCCGTGCCTATTATGGTTTCCTAGGAACCCTATGGTATCTGTAATAATGATAGAATTGAGCTATTATGGCTAGTAGTATTAAATAAATGAAAAACTCCAATAGCCGTAAACAGTTTACCTTTCAAAACAAAGTAAAAATGAGATTAGTTGGCTAATGCCATAATTCAGGAAGGGGTAAAAGGTAAAAAGGAAAGGGATAAGAAAGGTACCCCTTTTACCCCTTCCTGACTTGTGGCGTTAGCCAACTAATCTCATTTGTACTTTGTTCAGAAAGGTAAACTGTTTACGGCTATTGGAGTTTTTCATTTATTTAATATGGTACCTGAAAAACCACAAAGCTTGGTGGGTGGAGCTGAGGGTGTCCGGAGAAGCTTGTCCGGGAATCAAACCCAGGTCCTCCAGTAAGTAGTCCAGCACTCTACCCGTGGACTACCATGAACTCATTGCCGTAGTGCAATACAGTTACTCAAAGAACTCCAGAACCATAAAAATAGAAAAAATGTTTAAAATATTCATGTAAGAAGCAGCTTTCTTTGTCACTACAATGGCTTTCTAAAGGATAACAACAAATCATAATCATCTTAAAATTGAACTTAAGGCGATAATAATATGGATTCAAAAGTTAAGTGAAAAATGTAGGCAAAGGCTTAGTCACATGGGCACACAGGCTACTGTTAGATCACCTAACCCTGACAATGTTGAGGCAGAGGTTGGATGGGTGACCACCTATACTTTTACTGTGGTGCTCGTGCTCCTTATTTGCCAGATTTTGCCCCCTGCGACTTTTTCCTATTCCCAAAACGCTAAAATGTCATGAGGGGACATCACTAGGAAGATGTGGACACAATAACTAAACTAGAAAGAATAGAAAATTGAAAAGCCTAACTGCCGAGAACTTCCAAGGGTGCTTTAAACAGTGGAAAAGAAGATGGAATAAGTGCATGGCAACAAATGGAGAGTACTTCAAAGGGGACAAAATTGATGTAGGCAAAATTTTGCAAATTAAATTTTTTATGGCCTCCGTTATGGTATTTATTGGACAGACTTCATATCTTTAATTTTGCCTTGGATTTTATGTTAATGTATGAATGACAATACCTATCACACCAACTTTTCTTCTGCATAGGTGCTATATAATACTGGTATCACCATCACATACCATTTTCATGCCTAATGCTTGATGATTTTTCTCTTACAGGAAGCTTTAGCTCAAATAAGTGAATATTCTGAGGCAGGAATCACTGTGAGGGGAACATTTTTCCCTCAAGGCAAAAATGTTCCAGATGGGGAGCGTAAGTTGTACCTGGCTATTGAAAGTACGAATGAACTTGCTGTGTCCAAGGCTAAAGCTGAAATAACACGATTGATCAAGGAGGAGCTACTCAAACTCCAAACATCTGCCCATCATTTATCAAATAAGGCTCGTTATAAAGTTGTATGATGATATTATTTCAGGTATATAACTGTCCAATATAACTGTAATATGTGTTCTTATCTAAGATTGTAGATAAATAACTTTTACTGTGAGACAAAGATTATTGACCAAATTGTACTATTTGAAATTATGTGCCGGATCATTTCCTACAAAGATTTTGAAATTAATAATATTGGAGAGTAATTGTAAAATGAATTAATGGAACTGTTTCTATAAATTTAACAGAATAAAATATTGATTTTTTAAAGGACTACCTATTTATTAATGGATTTTATCGAAACATTTTGACCTTTGTGACCTCCTTATGCCTACACATTGGGACTTTACCCTGATTGTAACCCAATGAATCACACCCCTTAGTCAAGGAGTGTTAATTGTGTCTGTATGAGGCAAAACGAGAGAGGCCATGACACTCTCCTACCTAGGACATGATAGGGGCAACAGCACAGTGTGTGTGAGAAGCATGGAAGAGGTGAACCAAGGGGGGGGAGATCGGCTGTACCCCTGAGTGAGGGTTTATTTCTTATGACATGATAAGGCCAAAATAAAACCTAATAGAAAGAAGGTAGTTTGAAGATCCCATGTTATAAACTCAGAGAGATAATGAGGAAAACCGATAAACTACTCTTTTTGTTTTGGTGCTCCGGAATTGCTGATGAAAGGGAAAAAGGGGGTAGGGCTAGCAGGGGACCCTTCACGATCTCCTATTCATTCATTTAACTTTCTTTTCTTCCAAACTATCTTAAATTTTAATCAAAAATACAGGTTTGGAGCTATTGAGAGAGTAAGAATTAGTCTGTTGGTGAAGAACTTACCCTCTCTCCTCCTACCCTCGCGGAACAGCAACCACCTCTTTGCCACTCGAGTCGTGTCGTGCCATGCCGGCGCTTACTTCGCCACTAGGGCGAAAGGATGACGTCATGGAAGCGTACTGGACGACGTCCGCGCGATCCGCTGCATAGGCCTAGCGACGTACGTGAGCCATTTAGGACGACACTGGTACGGTAATTCCTCCTCACGCAGAGCAGCCTTGGCCTCTTATTCGCTGGTAGGTCTTCTGCTGTGTTCTGGCTATGGGGCGAGTATGACGGTCCCACGGCTAGATTTAGATGCGCCTCCGATTCCGCCGCTTTCTCGAAGAATTGACCCGAGATTCGGCAGAAGGATATCCAGGGGTTCCAGCTTCCTGTCTTCGTGCATTTCGGAGACACGGTCGTAACGACCGTGTCCCAAGATGCAGCGACAGGCAGAGTTCGGCACCACTTGAATTCGAGCGTGACTCGATCGCGACACTCCTGACCATATTGCCTACGATATGATGGACAACACGCACTCACGGTACAGTCGGTACTTCGTATCCACGCTCAGTACAGGCGGGCGAATAATCGGCCGGAGCCGACTAAACGCCGCGAGTGCCTTCGCATGAACACGAAGCGCTTGGGAATTCCATAGGAGTTTCCGATCAATCAGCATTCCGAGGTGGATAACCTCGGGTTCAAGCGGTAGAACGACTCCATTCACCGACAGGTCCACTCCTGGTGGCCCTCCACATCCCGTTTGGAAGACAAGAAGAAGGCTTCGTCTTCTGTGCGTTGATTGCAAAGCGCCATCGACGATACCACATCAGCAGCTCGACAGCACCCTGCAGTCTCCGCACCGCGGTCTCCTTCCTCCAGGATCTGCACAGAAGGGCCGCGCCGTCTGCGAACAGGGACAGTACGTATTTCATGATTTCCACGCCGTGTAGGAAAGCCCTGGGAATAGATGTTAAAAAGCAATGGCCCTAATACGCTCCGTCACACCACAGAGATTGCCTCGAGCCATCGCTCAGTGAAAGTCCTGTCCCATAAGTAGGAGTGGACAACTTCGCTACCCAAGTCGGGAATTGGAGTCGTCTCATCTTCGACAGGAGTGCCGGGTGCCAGACGCTATCTATCTAACTAGCGTCGAAAAATGCCCCGGCAACTACCATCTTCCTGTTGAAGGCGTCCGTTATGAAATCTCTTTCTCTCACCAGCTGATGGGCCGTGGAATGCTGCTCGCGGGAGGCAAACTGTTCCTCCGGTAGGCTTTCAGTCTCCCGGACGAAATCAGTTATCGGCCGCTGCAACAAACGCTCGAATATCTTGCCGAATCCCTCGAGAAGAAAATTGGGCCGGAAATCTCCAGGATTCACCTCCGATCTCTCCGTCTTCGGCAAACTTTCGTTCTCTTCCAAGAGGTCGGGAAGTGGGATATTCTGATGCTGGTCAGATACGCCACCGCCGCCTTTGAGAGCTGCCAGATGACAACATTAGGAATGCTTTCAGACCCGGGGGTTTTCCTTAGACGAAAGAGACGTATTGCCCCAGTGACTTCCTTCTGCCAGAACTTGGGAACATCCGCGGCGTCTTTAGATGCAGAGCATCCGCTGCTTTCTCCGACGCCACGATCTCCAATTCTATCTTGGCGGAAACCTCTTTCCATGGGTTTGGCGAGAAACTACTCACGAAATAGTTCGCTAGCACTTCCACCTTCACCCCGGGAGTTCACACCACCACGTCCTCGCTGATGACGATCGGGTCGAGCCTCCGAGGGGTTCGCAACCTCCTGCAAACCTTCCACCAGCGCCGATGTCTTCCTTGCCGTCCTCCAAGATGAACTCCTCACGCAGGTGCGGCTCCCAGTAGTGGACTTCCTGGCGGGCGTTCTGAACCACGATGTTCAGCTTGGAGAGCTACCGCTGAGCGTGTCATCTGTTCGGAGATGTCTGCGTGCAATCCCCCACAGTTTGCACACGTCGCAACGCTCTCGGGAACACTCCGCCACTACGTTCGCTCCGGCGCCACACATGCAGCGCTTGGCACACCAGCAAGGGATGCCGATGTGGCCAAAGCGAATGCAGTTGTTTCACGGCAGCGGGCCCCGTTCTCCTAGAAACTGCACCACCACCACGAAACACTTGCAAATCTGCCTCATGAATCCCGGGGAGAAGACAGACGGGTTCCTGACGACGTTCGCCACGGAGCAATCAATGGGAACCGGCTTCCATGACTGTCCGTCTGCGAATGCTGCGCACCTGCGTATCCGAGGGATTTTAGTCCCTCGGATACTTTTTCCACCGCAGTCCACGCAGTCCTTGATTAATTGCTTCATCCCGGGCACACCCTCAGTGGGTTGCGTTTGGTACTGCAGCCCCTTCTCCTTCAGCAGGTCTAGGATCCTGGTGTAGTTCTCTCTTGTGTATGTGAGGAGCTTGATAGAGGCCCGGCGAACCTCTAGAAGAAACCCATCACTCAGCGACGTTTCCACGGAGTCGACGAGGTCTTGTACCCCAGTGACGGGCAAAGTCTCGTAGATTTCAGGCCGTATAATTACTTTCGTTCAAGGTTTGCCTTTTAAAAAGGCAGGGAGAAGCGTAGTTAAAATAGAGCAAGCGACAGATAGAATATTATAAAAAGAAGTAAAAGCTAAACCAACGAACTTGGTCATTATTCAGGTATAAATGACGCCAAGGACGAAGAAGTCCATAGGATATACGATCAGTTAGAGGACATAATCACGTGTGTTCCTACAGGGAAATATTTGATAGTGATGGGGGGGGGGGTTGGAATGCTACGGTAGGCGAAGAAAGAAAGGGTGGTGAGGTGACGGACTTTAAGGGAAGAAAAATGACCGCGGGAAGATGGCAATTAGACACCACAAAAGACGTAGGTACGATATACATGGAAAATGCCAGGGATTTCAGGGAGATACCAATAAAATTATACTATGGGTACGCATAGATTTAGGTACTGCGGGATTAATTCGCAGTTTCCCGGGAGTAGATTCAGACTCAGAACATAATTTAGCAATAATAAAGTCTAGCGTCCAATTTAAACTGATAAAACAAGGGAGACGGTTTAGGAAGTGGAATTTGGAAGCATTAATAGGAAAGACAAAAAGGAGCATCAGCAGGCTTAAGAAAAAAATAATAAGTGGGGAAAGGGAGCTGGTAGTATAGAGGGAAAATGGGAACATAAAAAAGGGATATCGGAAGCCACATAGGCAACTACAGGAAAAGTAATTGGGAAAAGGACAAGGAAACCATTAATAAAAGACGAGATGATTAGAAAGATGGCCGAGAGGAGGAAATAGAAGAATGTACATACGTAATGTAATAGGTGGAAGGAAGTTAAAAGAGTAAAATATTAACTGAGGTGGGAAATAAATAGACCGAAAGAAATGTGGTGGAAGACAGTGCGAGGATATGGAAAGTTTGGAGGGGAAAGGTAAAATTGGTGCACTGTACAGGAAATTGGAAGCGCTTTTAGGGAGTAAGAAGGGCAAATCGTTGCAAACAATCAAATATGAGTGAGGAAAAATATTAGCTGAACAAGAAGAGATCCAGAAGAGGTGGACGGGATAATGGAGGAACTGTATGGTAAAGAAAGTAGCCCAGCGATATTTGATAAAGAGAATATGACGTAGTTGAAGATAGCTTAGGTCCAGGCTTACTCGACGTCAAGATGGAATAGTTATTAATGGACTTGAAATCAAATAAGGCTGTGGGGTAGACAACATTCTCATGGAGCAGGTTTAGGAAAAGGTGGGAGGAATGGTGGACGAATTCGTAGCATTTATGAGAGAGGAATTTGGTCGGGAGACTTCGCCAGATCAGTTTTATTTCCTATTCCAAAAAAGGTAAAGGATGCATCTGTGAGGATTACAGAACAGTAAGTTTGATTTCGCACGCAGCAAAAGTGGTTCTCAGATCATCAACAAGATGATGGAGAGCAGAGCAAGTGATTACTTAGGGGATGATCAATTTAGGTTCAGGAAGGGGAGAGGCACGCGTGATGCCATTGCAATAATGTGGTCAATTATAGAGAGCAACAGAGAATACAATCAGGATGTATTTGTCTGTTTCGCAGATTTGAGAAGGCGTTTAACAGAATATATTGGGTAGAAATTCATTAATGTAAGATAGAAAAAAGAGTAGATTGTAGGGATAGGAGACCTATCAGCAATCTATACATCTTTTAGACTGGTCAAAGGCGAGTGGTGAGTTGAGACTCTGGATGGGCAGTGTTAGGAAGAGGATTAAGATAGGGGTGGTCTATCATCACCTGTACTATTCTATGTATATACGAGTATGTAGGAAAAGGTTGAAGTGGCATGGGAAGAACTGAAGATGGGAATGAAAGTCAGTGGGGAATTAATAAAATTCGAATTTTATGCCATTCATAAAATCAGTTAGATTTGCGAACGAACAAGCTTTAGTTTATTAGTCAGCCAAGGGGTTGCAAGCATTGCTGAGTGCGTTGTAAAGTCAGTGCGATAAGTATGTGACAAGAATAAAGGTATACAAAACGAAGGTTATGCGGTTTTCGAGAAAGAGATAGGCTGAGTTAAATATTAAAATATGAATTCACAAACTAGAGTAGGTGGAACAGTTTACCTATCTCGGATGTGTTCTGAACCAAAATGGTCAAATTATAAGTCACAAGAGACGAGTAAGTGTAACACCATCGTAAACAGATTAATGGCGAATGGAATTGACGCTAATTTTCAACCTTCAACTTGGTGTCCAAATAACTGTCTCATACTCAATATTACGGGATAGGTCCGCGAAATTTTGAATTAACTTCTTTCTTATCCTTCCTTACTTCACGGCTGCATACCACCTCTCCATCTTTCCACTTACAACTATCCACTATACCACTTCCACGAAATTTCCTCGCCTACCTTCGTAACCATTTCCGTCCTCGATTTCATTAACTTTTCGGGCCAAGAAACTTGACGAGTGAATAGGAACCCTGGCCAAATATCGCACATCGTGACCTTTCCTCATAGGAACAGATGAATTCATCTATCGAACAAAACTTGTCAGTAAGACTAGCTATTATGGATAGGTGCTTTAGCGGAGATAGGGTTTTCTGCATTGAGGGAAGGGTGGGAAGAAAACAGGGCATTGGCCGACACCGAATGAAATTCCCTGGAAAGGCTGGAGGAAGTAAAGCTTACCATTCGGAGGACGGATTGTCTACTTTATTCTAGGGATTTCCCTGGCGTGTTTCGTGTCCGATGTTCCATTTTCCGGACTTCCCCACCCTCAAAGGGAATGGACTATGTCTTCCCTCTTATTTGTTTTCTTGAATCACTCATTGCCCTCTATCTCGCATAAAAAATCAATTGAAAACCAATCCATAAATGGAAAAGAGTTAGTTACATTCTCAACAAAGCCTTGAATCCACACAATAGGTCTACTCGCAATTAAACCCAAGAAAAGTGAGTCTCATCAGAACCTCAGCAGTTCTCGGCTTCTGTATAAAACCCAGGCTTCATATTTTATAGAATAAAAATTAATCAAGGCAATCGTCTCAATCAATGTCTGAATTCAATGAGAAATCACAATTAGTAACAGCAAAAAAATGATGCTACCGCTCATTCGAGACCATTTTAAGGATTTATGTACCAGGGCGGAGGAAGATTAAAGAAATTATGGAAAAGAAGGTTGAGGGAAAGAGATGGTGAAGACTGGAGGACAATAACGAGGGAGGGAAAAACTCCTCAAGGGGTCTAGCAATAAGGAAAACAATGATAGAAATATGATATTCCAATGGCTATTATTACATTGGTACTAATGTAGCTTACGACTTATCACACAGGTATTACGTTGATATTAAGAGATCGTCTCTCTTACAATTTAGATTTTTCTATTGCTCCTGGATGAAATAGTTTTCCTTCTCCCGATGTGAATCTATGCCTCTCATTCTCGCGCTACACAAAGTCTAAGAAACCTCCCGATGTGAATCTATGCCACTCATTCTCGCACCACACAAATTCTAAGAAACTGGGAAGATACCGCAAGGATTTTTTTTCACCTTCAAATAATTGCATGTTGAGGTCGTTAGCGATTCAAGTCGTGTTGAATAATTATATTCTTGTGTTTCATTCCTTAATTAATCTATCCTAAACAGCTGGTAACTATAAACTAACGTTCCATCCATTTTTTAATAAATAAATAATAGTTGGAAATTTTCATATTCCTGAAAAATGATGCATTTATATTATTTAAAAATAGCATAAAATGGATTGGTTACGATGGCCTCCATTCACAGTGTGGTGGCAAGACCGGAAGCACTATTTGTATCACTTAAGTGTAACAAGTAAAGTAGCAAATACAGTAAAAACCTTCGGAGATTTGGTAAACTTTTTTCGCGCCGGATATCTTTAATTATGAATTGATTACAATCATGCCTGGTTAATGTCTTTCAATTTCACTTTCCAGAGCTTTATAATTCCTGTACGAGCACAATTTTATCGGAGAGATCTTTTCGTGATGTAAATATCCTTGAATTGAACCGCAAGAAAGAATTTCCGAATTAAGTCATCGTCCATCATTCTTACGACTTCCGGAAACAGCAAAAATATGGTATACCACCAAGTTATGGTCTTGTGACTGGCTTTTTAGGTTGTTTAGCTCTCTACTCCGCTTCTTGGTATTTCTATAAGGAAACAGACATGATAAAATTCGCTGTTCTTTCACCAGCCAGGCGCTTATAATTTTTAGGCGTATCCCTTGTAAATATTACGCCAAAATGAGAGAGATTAAACGTAGAACAGATAGATTTAAGATGCCGCCTTTTCCACAAACGATAGACGATCAAAATAACATTATCCCACTACGCTAGGGGGAAAAGTTTTTCTTTTTTCATTCTTAGTAACCGAGCTTTAGTTATTGTCTTTTCTGTTACCTAAAGCTCTTCTCGTAAGCGTATAGAAGTATAGTTCACTTAGATATGTATCGAATTTACCTGTAGTCATTATGTAAGACATCACTTGAATAAAAAAAATTATTTTAACTAACAATTAATAAAAGCTAAATTTTTGATGCTGCATGCCTGGTGTGTAATCACCCCCCGTCACACATCCTAGCGGAGGCATGCAGGGTACTATGTGGACTCGTAAATGAGAAAAAAAAACATTTTTTTAAAAGAAAGGCCAAAGCGTCGGAAAATAAAACTGAAGCCCGTAACGCTTCTTCCATAACACGTCAGTTCGGCATCTATTGGCATGCCCTAATCGCTTTATTATTTATTTCTCAACAAAAGCATTCTCTCCTTTACTTTTTATTGTTTTTATCATCCACATAATTCATTTTCGTCTTTTTTCGTAATTGCGCAGTTTATTTCCAGGGCGGGTAACCTAGAGGGTCGTAATCCAAACAGGATCTTATGTTAAGACGTTATGGAAAACTTAGGAGCTGGAGTCAACTGAGTTAACGCATTACTTTGGTCTCTCTTAGGATTCTTAAACTCTCAAGCCTAACTCCCAACAAATGCAACCAATGCACTTGAATCAATCCCAAGAGCCTAGTCAGTTTCTTCTTCTCACAATCACGAGTTATGTTTTCTTTATTTCGATATATTTCCTTGGAATATATCCGAAAGAAACAAGCTAGTTCAATAAAGGTTTGAGTCGGTAAAAGGTTTTTCAGAAATCTTGATGTTTATCATCTGTGGTGTTTAACTTCCGTGATCGGCCTGCCTCGATTCCGTAATGGATCGCTCATTTATCTAATCACCTCGAATGCACGACAAAACTATTTTATCACAGACTCCGCAAGAACCATAACTAAAGCATCTGATAAGGGAAATAAATCTGTGTTCTTCAGTCATCAACTTTATTGTATTCTCTAGTATAAACATCATAAGGTTCTCATCTTTGATCATCAGATAAATCTTTAAATTCTATCACGTGCCCTTTTACCAGGATCCAGGATGGAGGAGGATTTACCAGGATGCATGAAGGATGAGAACCACAAGGGTTAGATAAACAGTTATTTGATTGAAACAAACCTACTGGAAATATGTCAACATTGCCAAATGAGCGCTTTGCAGGTAGAATGAAATAATAATCAAATCTGACATGGTGGTAACTTTTTCTGAACTCCGAATTCCATCACCGTGTACTCTATGAATGCAGATGAATCACAGGCAGCGTATAAATCGGTGGTTTCCCGCATGCCAACTTCCCGCTTAAAAAGGCGAAAACAAAAAAAAAATTCACTTCCTGACTTCTACTTTTGATAAGGCCCCCGAGACCTCGGATGAAATTCACTCTGCTTCCCACAACGGCGGAAAGTGAGCGCCTTGCTAATTGTGAGTATTTCGCACTTATTTTATAGCTGCATGCTTCCATCACATACTTTCTATTAAAGCCCACTTCCCATTTTTTTAATACTCGGGGTCAGTCATAATAGTCATACTGAAAGTTCCGTTCATTATGCGCGTATCCATAATGTTCGTGCCCTTAACCACTGCGAATTATTCTTCGAGATTTCAAGCTCTTAAATGATTCACAAAGAGGGACATAAATCCAAATAATTTTGTATTTTAACAAATTACACCGCATTAGAGTAAGTATCTGAATCGCAATTGTTATCTTCAAAAATAGTAAACACATCCTGCTGGTAGCGACGTCTAATAGAGACCTGGGGGTTCTTGAAGGCTTGAAGGTTAATCATCCAACCTCATCCAACTTCATGAAATTATTTCTTAGACATTCAAAACTATTGAAAGTACCAAAACCCATATATATATATATATATATATATATATATATATATATATATATATATATATATATATATATATATATATATAAAATATCTTCGAAATGGAACGCTCTTCGGCGACACACAAATATATAAATATATAAAAACACAGATGTAGATTTTTAGAATATAGAGACACAAAGAAAGGACACTCACAATTTGTTATTTTACGTTTCGACAGCACGGCTGTCGTCTTCAGATGACAGATGATGTGATTCTGAAGACGACAGCCGTGCTGTCGAAACGTAAAATAACAAATTGTGAGTGTCCTTTCTTTGTGTCTCTATATTCTAAAAATCTACATCTGTGTTTATATATATATATATATATATATATATATATATATATATATATATATATATATATATATATATATATATATTATATATATATATATAATTTTACAAAAATAGAATAGCAACATTTAAAAGGACACTCACACGGTAAATTGTTTGAGCTTTCGGCCCTCTCGGAGGCCTTCTTCAAGTGAAACTCTCTCTCTCTCTATATATATATATATATATGTGTGTGTGTGTATATATATATATATATATTATATATATATATATATATATATATATATATATATATATATACACATATATAATATATATATATATATATACACACACATATATGTATAAATATATGTTTGTATATATATGCAATAAAATGTAATAAAATACTTTTTCCGAAATCATTATTTTGGCTGAGCCAATGCCACTTCGTGCCGGATAAATAGTCGCATTTGAGCCAACACTCGGGTGAAACCATCCTATCTTCATCGATCTAAGCTCTACCACCCGAACCATTTGGTAATCAATTGATGAATTTCTGGATTTCTACTATGCGAAATAAATGCAAAAAATCCAAATGAAAAATTTAATGACGTTACTTCTCGTAAGACTTGGATCGGTTTCTTATCATTGAGTCTTCCAGCCATGATTGCGTTTAGTAAGACTTACGAAAATGTTATGCTAAGGAAATGCACGACAAGGTGTGCAAGATCCGGTCAAGGGATTCCGCAATGCCTAATGGGCGGATATAACACCGAATTCAGTCCAAATCATAGCTACTCTACAGCAAATCATAGCTACTCTACATGGCTCTACCTGCCATATGAAACTGTCCGGGATTGACTCTGTAATAATTATAAAAACACCACATTAATTAACCCGAAGGTCGGTTTTATAGGCAAAGGCGGTACTCGCCTCATACGTATCGCTATAAGGTGTGTGAAATCCACACATTATGGTAGGAGGACCTGTTCCATCCCCTATGCCACCTGTGCAGGTACTTGTAATATCACAATATCAAGTAACGTCATATCAGAAAGAATATTTGAAGAATAGAAGCATACAACCGTGGATGTTTGTCCGACAGTGATAGTAGCTTGTAAGAGCTAAATGAATTCCAGTACAAAATTCTAGTAGCCCAGTAAGTTATTGTTTTAAAATATATTGTGGAACCTATAGTTACGTTAACCACGGTAGTGATCCACCAAGAGGATACTTATTCAAATAAGGTTAACCAAATACATATACCTTAAGGGGCAGGAAAAAACTATAGGAAATGGACTTCTTAAGCAAGAGAACATGTTGCTCACGTATAAGATTGAGTAATGTATGCTTATTTTCAGTTAGTAATTATTGTTTGACGTCATTCTATAAACGTAAAAATAACCTCTAGTTCCTCATGAAAAAATAGAGCGGAATTGAATCAAAGATAATCTGCTACAATTTAGCGTTACCAGTCAATATTGCAGTCAAGAGTGCCCGAGTCATTCACAATTGTGGAAATTCTCGAATTTCCGTTGCGCGCCTGGACATCGAAAAAATCGCTAGTATTCCCCCAAACAGGATGGCTTGATGCCATAATCGATGTAACTGTCGCACTGGGAAGATAACGTAGGAGTAGGTGCTCGTTTTTGAAAGAATAAAGAAATCGTTTACTCTTAAATTAACATGAAAGCAGGGAAGTCGAAATTGGCAACCTCTCTGAATAACGGAAACATACATCCGTAACATTCACAACGTCCCTCCCTTCAGGGATGAGCGAAGTCGGAAAAGCATGGTTTCATGCTACGTGTATTTCAGTGGACTCATTCCTTTTTAATGATTTATTCCAATATTTCTTTAACCTTGATTTTTTCGGTCTATCTCTTACTATAAAACCATTTAATCTTCTATCTGCTCGGAAAATCGACTCACACAACAAAAGCAAACAAGCGAAGCACATATTTTGTATTTCATTATGACGTATTACCATCAGTTCAAATTCTTTCATTATCAACCCATTTCTCACCCTATCTCTCCTCTTTTTCCCCAGAGACATTCCTCAAGTACACCATACCACTGCATCTATTGGACACACATGCTTACAAACCGTTGTGGATTCTTACGTGTAGTATTAATTTTTGAAATTTTATAGAAGTCCATCACAATTCTCAATATTGAATCTTAATTACATTTTTCTACGATAGCTCTCGCGATTTTCTATTACTGTTTGCATAAAAACTCATTTTGATCTTTTCTGTCAATTAAAAATTCGACACAAATCCATTTAATTGGATCTGAAACTCTTTCCCACCTTGCACAAGAGTACTATATGGAACAAGTAGTAAAAAATAATAATTAAGTAGACAAGTTCAATCACAACTGGTGTATATTAAAAAATTAAATCCCGGTTAAGTTTAATGAAGCTATAAAAAAGTTCCAAATATATTTATAAGTCGAAGATCTGTATCCCTTCGTCAACAAACTTCGCGATCACAGTTTCTCGCTACTTATCGATGCAATCGAAACAAAATTTCTTAAAACCCTTTGTGTACCTTTTTTCATATTTATTTAAAGCAAAATTCTAAGTTGAATTATATGTGTAAAAATATCTACAGAAATTGGCGTGAATTTGCATCGTCTCACTCGGAAACCGTTCGGGATTTGTAATTTTAACAAGAGTATGACATTGGGAAACATACTCTCAATAGTGAAATTTCCATTCGATAAGTGGACCTCATCCTTGAAATATCTATTTTTCTGGTCCTGCAGAAAGAAAACTACCTCCCGTGCCTAGCACTCACACCATAAATTAAGGACGATTCATATCTATTACGGAGTTGCCGCATTCTATGCTCTGATTCGACAGATTCTAAAACAATTCCTCCAGATTACTTTCATCATTCATCTTTGTCTTCAAATAATAAAAAAAATTATAACAGATTTGTTCTGAGACTGTACAAGCAATATGGAAAACAGATTGAACTTACTTTATGTGATGCCAGGTCAGGAGTGCCACAGACCTTAGCGGTGGCTTGTAGGGTACCATATAGATCTAGATGATTACTGCATATCACCTGGAAAAAAACGTAATAACCGCGTTAAAATTTATAGTCACGTTACATTATTATGAGTAAGCGCAGGCACATAACACGTTCATATGTACATTACGTTTTTCATTAACAGTAATCCAACAGGTTAAGGTAGGTTTTCGATGGACCCAGGTACTCTGTACTGCTGCACTTCTAAGTCCAAACCCCATATACTCTTGAATGCCACATTAAATATTATAATAACTCATTTTTATCTATGCATATTTTCTACCTCGTTTAATTCAATCCAAAGCACCTAATTCTTTTCCTGTGTCTACCTTATCCAACATTCTCCCCTCCATCAAAGTCTTCAGCATTCAAATCCCTCTTGTTGTTAGTACCTCCAATGCTCACTTGACATAACACTCATCCGTTCCCCCATTATGTCTTATCAGTTCTTCGTTGCCTCCTCCATTCTCCTGCCTGAACAATCACATTTCGGAAAAATAAATAACTGCACTCCAAATTCAAGCATTCGCAAGTATTTACTTTACAACTTAAATTACGTTCCTAGTAATCAGCTCCCTACTCTCTGAAAAATTTTCTTTAACCGGCGCATTTCTTCCTTTGATGTCTCAAGTACTTTTACCGCCTTCTTTTTTAACAATGCCAATTCATTATTCTTCCTATTTATTTTACTCGTACCAATACAAGCGATAAAAATTATGAATTTACTGATGTAAACTGAGATACAAAAAATATTATCGTTCAGTTATTTTATATCAACAAATTCGGCAATTTTACATTTTCTTTGGGATCCATTTTTCCTTAGACCCAACTCCTCCCGTCGCAAAAACGTAATGACGCAGATTACGTCAGGGACTGACACCCATCTACATTCCACAGGGGAATGACTTAATTTTGATTATTTTTAGAATTTCAAAAAACCTCATGGAAGTGTTTTGCGTTGCTACTTCATGGCAAATAAATCAAAATTAAAAAAACGACTGACCCAGAGGAATTGGTCCAGAAAGGGTAAGGGTCCACGTGAAAGCATTATTGATGTCGCTGATAAAAATATATATATTTCGAGATATCGTTCGACAAACACAATCCGGTTCAATTAATGAATGTATTTCAGAATATATAAGTATCCTAAATGATTAGGCCACTTATTCGCAACACGTACATGTCTTAACTGCACAGATGCGTGGGGCGGATAGTGAATCGGTAGTGGCGGTGTTAGGCAGAAGAAGGGTCGCCCGTCATCATCCGTGGCTATCGTCGTATACTCGGAAGAAATGGTAAATGAAGCAGGAGGCAGGGATGAAAACTGGTGGGGAAAACATAAAATTGATTAGATTGATTGCTGTTGTTCATGATTTTGTTAGTCAGTCAGCCAAAGGGTCGCAAGCATTGCTGAGTGTAACAAAATCAATTTGATAGGCATGGGACGAAAGTCAATACTAACAAAAATTAAGTTATGAGATTTTGGAGAAATAGGAAGATTATTTAAAAACATTAAATGTGAGGTCATCAACTAGAGCTGCATTTAGGCAATGAAGCTTTTACGTGGAAACTTATGACTATGAGTAAGGCTGTTTAGAAAAGATTAGTGAAAACTTTGATACAGGTATGGACGTATGTAGTTTAGTGCATTGCGGAAACTAGATCGCTGAGGCAAGGGTAGATTAGGGATTCTAGAGACGTGGATGATGGAATAGTTAAAATGGTCGGGAAGATGTTGGGAGAGAATCAAAGGAGACAAGAAAAGTGGACGCCGGGCATGTTGATTCGAGAGGAGGGAGGAATAATAATGGTTTTTCGAAACGAGAAAAATAGATCCCTGAACCCATGGTGAAATGCAGCAGTCTCACTATTAGGCACTGGTGGCACAGACCGAGTGGGTCGGCTTTGCTCTATTATACTTGTCCCTTGCGTTCATTCTATTGCCCTCTTACTCGCAATGCCGCAGCTACCATAGCATTCAAATATGACAAGATGACTTTCCTCCCGGTAAAATATTCTGGTGGTAAACTAGTTCCCCAATCTGATCTACGGGTGGGGACTACTGGGAGGGAAACCAGTAAAGGTGTATAAATGCAGAACAGCGTATATGTAACGTTAGGTAATTAGGGGAATTAGGTGTCCGGGAAATTAGAAAATCCAAAGATAGAAATAGATAGGCTGGGGATAGACATCCTGGGATTGGGCGAAATGTAGTGGGCGGGGTCGAACGACTTCTGGAGCGACGGCTACAGGGTGATATACTCGGGAGACGACCAGAAATTGCAGCTATAGGCATCATATTCACGAAGAAATGGGCAAGGAAAATATATCGTGTTTGCAATATAATGAAAGGATATTGATGATAAAGTTAGAGGCAGAAGCTACGGATACAGTGATAGCACAGGTGTAAATGCCGACGTCCAGCTATTCAGATGAGGAAGTATACGAACAACTGGAAGAGGCTCTAAGAACAGTAAAAGGGAAGGAAAACCTCATAGTGATGGGAGATTGGACCGTTGTGGTCAGCGAGGGGCGAGATGGAAGTAGCCTGGGATACTTCGAATTGGGAAAACGAAACGCCTTGGACGAGAGACTGATAAAATTCTTCAGTGAGAAAAACACAGTAGTGGAAAAATACCATCTTCGATCAAATCTGAGAAGAAGATACACATGGAAAATGCCTGGAGACAAATCACGAAGCCAAATTGACTTACACTTCTCAACTTGGTTCTTGTATCTCTTCCTGACAATTATGTAAGAGCCACCCCGGCAGAGATATAAATAGCGATCACAACCTGGTGGTCGTGGACAGCAGACTGCGATACAAGAAGATGAAGAAAGGGACACAACAACCCAGATGGAACTCAAAGATACTGGAAGAAGAGAGCACAAAAGAAAAGTTCACCACGACCATCAAAAGGGAAGTAGAAAGAAATATAGAAAATACCAGTACTGAAGGTCGATGGAAAGACATAAGAATATAATTACCACAGCTGCAGATGAGCTCCTTGTGAGTAAGGTGGAAATACCTAAGAAGCCATGGATAATAGTTCAAATAAGAGGCTTCATAGACGAAAGAGGAAAATATAAGAATACAAGAAATGAGAGTGAAGAAGACCTCTATAAACACTTACGGAACCAGGGCATTTAAGAGTGCAAGAGGGCAAAAGAAGAATGGATAGAAAGCTGATGCAAGGGAATTAATGAAAACATGAAAAAGGGAAATAGCGAGATGGCTTATAAACTAGTGAAGAGGCTATTCAGGGAAAGAACAACAAACTTGCAAAGCATCTGAGCCGCTAATGGCAAATTGCTAATAAATGATGACGATATTGGGAAGAGATGGAAAGAATATTTTGAAGTACTCTATCAAGCTCCCAAGCCACTAGAAGATGGCTTAATTAAAGATGAAAGCATGATAGGTAAAGACGATCGGGGTCCGCAGATTCGCAGAAGTGAATTTGAGAGAGCCATGACAGACATAAAAAACAACAAGGCACCAGGAGCTGACAAAATACACGGAGAAATAATGAAGGCCTTCGGGGTCAAAGCAAAGGATTCCCTCCATGGAATAATCAAAGATAGATAAGACAGCGGAAAGATACCAGAAGACTTTGAGAAAAGTATAATGATTGCAACACCGAAGAAACCAAAGAAAACATAATAAATGCAAAGAACACAGAACACTGAGCCTGGTGACTCAAGCATCAAAAATGCTTACTCGGATGAATAGCAGAAGTATAAGTAGATAGAAACCTCACAGAAAACCAATTCAGATTCAGGAAAACCGACGAGCAAGAGAGGCAATTCTCAGCTTGAGAGTTCTGGCGGAAAAAATGAGGCACGTAAATAAGCCATTATATGTGGCATTCGTGGACTTGGAGAAGGCCTTCGACAACGTCGAATAGATCAAGATGTTCAAGATACTAGAAGCACTTGGATTAGACTACAATGACAGAACAATAATCCATAACCTCTACAAGAATCAGGTTACCCCAATGCAAACGAAAAATAGAAGCCAAAATAAACAAAGGAGTAAAACAAGGATGCAGCCTCTCACCAGCAATATTCAATGTATACCTGGAAGAGGCAATAAAAGAAACACAAGAATTGGGTATCAAAGGAGTCAAGGTAAATGGAGAAGAAATCAACATGCTCTGGTTTGCAGATGACATTGAAGTAGTGGCAGAAACATGGGAGGACCTGCAACCAACTCTTAAGTGCTAAGTACTGGGGGAATATAATATGAACAACAACCAGAAGATAACTAAAATCCTTGGGTGGGGAAGAGAGAAGCTGAATGAGGATATCACAATTCGAGAGGTTTAACTAAAGCAAGTGAAATCCTTCATCAACCTGGGCATCAGCATAACATGAGATGGAAGAAGTACGACCAACGTCAAGCAAAGAATAGCCCAAGCGAAGAATGCATTCATGAAGAAGGGGCATTTACTATGTTCAAAGAACCTAAGGCTGGAAACAAGGAAGCAATTCGTTAAGACTTTCGTGTGGAATATGACTCTCTCTAGTTCACTCTATAGTTCTGAGACTTAGAACATTGGAAAAGTGGATCAGCGAAAAATAGAAGCCATTGAAACATGGTGCCGGAGGGGAATGATGAAGATTAAATGGACAGACAAAGTAAGGAATGAGGAAGTATTTAGAAGAGCAGAAGAGGATAGAATCATAAGGATAATTCTACGACAATGGAGAAATAAGATGGATTGGACACATTGAGGCACAATGGATTGATTAGGAATATAATAGAAGGAAAAAGAGAAGGGAAGATTCCATGTGGAAGACCAAGAGACATGTACATAGGACAACTTAAGAAGGATGTAAAAAAGCGTAAGTATGAAGGATTGAGGGAATTGACATTAAATAGAGTGGAATGGAGGGCTGCAGTAAACCAAACCTATGATTGCAATACTGATGATGATGAAACTCCATTTGAATTTTTCCAAATATCAGGTGGAATATGTTGAACCCAGCCCAGACGTCTAAAAATATTCCACGGTATAAGACATGTATTCATTATAAAAAACTAATGCTTACAAATTTTTATTGAAATGGAAAACATTAGTTTGCTACATCAACAACTCTGTCTCCACAATATCTTGGAAAACCATAAACACAGCTATCAACCTGAAGGTCGCTTTGGTAGGTGATGGTAGGGTTCACTCAGTAATAAGCCCAAGGTCACGTGAAATTCACACATCAGGGTATGAGGGCCAGCAGCTTTCCCTGAGCCAGCTATGATTTCTGGTGACCGAAGAATCACAATGGAGCTGAGGGTGCCCAGAGAGGCTTGCCCGGGAATCGAATTCGGGCCCTCCAGTCAGTAGTATAATGCTCTACCCCTGGACTACCACTTTGAAAAGTGTAACAAATTCGATACTTATGCAGGCACCATCCTATGCCACTCCAGCTGTGTTTGAATAAAAATATGTTATAAACTACGATTTTGGTGATGGTCTCACCACGTTAAGAAAACGTCAGTTAGTGTTACGAGTTCTCATGACATTTCAGTGGATACCATTCACAAGAGTTAGAAAAATTGGAATTTTCAATTTCATTGTTTCACAACAAAAAAAATAACATTTGGAACGGAAAATTTAGCGTTTATTTTTTAAAACGCCCTTCATAAGGTTTAAATAAATAAAAATTTGGTCTTCTCGAGCAATACACAATATTCCCTGGGACTATTGCGGGAAATTTTAATGTTCCTTTGTGGGTTAAAAACGTTAAGCGTATTAGCATAATAATTGCATTTTAATAATATATTAATTTCCCACTCTGTTACCTTAATTCGTTTGATGCCTTATTTAACAATCATAATTACTCCAATGTTTTACCAGTTGACTAAATATTATGAACAGATTATTTTTACTTTTATCAACTGGTTTAATGTAGCAATTTCATCTTATTCATTTAATCCACTTTGATTTTCTAACCACTAATGGCTCGCTCCATTGAAAACCTGCCATGTTCAAATTCTTAATATTTCTCGAAATTATGGCTAACATGCACTTGGTGCTCATTCTTTCTTTACAGCTATTTATCCTCGTCCCCACCTGAATAACCTTTTTGCCACGAGGGAAAAAGAGGAGGGATCCCCTACATTTCCCATATTATTTTTCATTAGAATGTTGGCTCTTGCAAACATAAAGTTACCTATGCAATTAAAATCATAAGTAATTGTAGGAATAAGGAACTTTCTCACCAAATAGAGTTCCGATAGGAAATTGAGATGTCCGTACATCATACACAAAGAATGGAAGTTTGTTATATATGACAAAATTTAAAAATTGGTATAGGGTGAAGATTTATTTCAAGATCTTGAAGTGAATCCTCTATGGGCAACAGTTTACTTAACAGTCCATCAATATAAATGTACACAATGAGACAATCTTAAGCTTTAGGACAGTCAAAACCCCCAAGAAAATGAAATCATCTACACCCCTCATCTATGGGTCTAATGATGGTTATTTACTTAAAGGATACCATGGCTAAATAAATGATAAATGTACGCCCCATGCTTTCTGAGATTGTAACTTAGATTCTGACACAGCCGCTAGTTTGAGGAGATTAATCATGCAAATGTGACTGGAAAATTGAATTTAAAATAAATTACTGCACTACCTCATACCTTTAAGTGAGAAAATCTTAGTGAGAAATCACCACATACTAATTAACAGATACAATTTTTACCCATCATCTTTGCAATATGGTTCATTATATGGTCTGAATTTCAAATTTAGTATTTTTGTCTTTGAGGTGGTAATTACTAACAAGTGCTACTCTGCCTGCCATACTGATTATTGTAGCATATTTTTCAGTGCCACAAGTAAGGATGTCAGATGAATCTGACCATGCTGCCATCATATCCAAATATCTGCAGGATCTTATCACTCAACCCAAGGAGCCTAAGAGAGAGGATGCTTGCAATACCAACCCTTTAATATTGGATGATGATGCAGATGATATCTCATTTGACGGACCTTCTCTGAATACTACCTCAAGATATACAAAAGAGAATACAGAAAATGATTTGCCAATGATAATCATTGACCCAGCTAGCCCCAGGGCATCAATAGATGGCTTGGAAAATGATAGGTACAATGGGCCTAGAGAGTCTGTAGAAGACTCAAAAGATAAAGAGTTGACTCGAGAAGAAGATCCAGAACAACCGAAATTGAAAAAATCTGAAAAACCCTCTGTACCATCGGCTAGGATCAGACATGATCCCATCTTAAACAAAGCCTTGATGAAAGCTGTCAGCATCAATAACCTGAAGGATGTTGAAACGGCTCTGATGTGTGGAGCAGATGTACAATCACAATCCCCACCTTTCTTTATATCAGCTCTCCACTTTGCTGCTTGGTTAGGGAACAGTGAGATGCTTGAGTATCTCATAGAAGCAGGTTCATCTCCAAACACCAAAGACATGTATGGTCGCACTCCACTTCATTTGGCAGCTGCTATGGGGCATAAGGACTGTGTCTACTTCCTGTTGGAGGCTGGGGCAAAACCAAATGTGTTCACAAAAGATATCCAGCCCTCAGAATTGGCCCCTAGAGGAATAGCATGTGCAGTGATAACAAGTGCAAAATCCCTGAAAGTTGACAAAAAATATGAATTTGATCCATATCTGGATGGGTTTCAGGTAAGGCAAAATTGCAATTTTTAACTCTAGTACACATAGTTGTATATTAATATAAAAGAATATATAAATAATCCAGTACATAATAATATATCAAAGTGTATATACAGTAATCAAGTAACAATTACTTATTCATTTGTTCAAAAAAATAGTTGATATGTTAGAGAAGAGAATAGACAACATGACATTTATTGCTTATTTCACGTTAACTTTCCTCTTCACTTTCATACGAACATTTTCTCAAATCAGATAAGTGGCATTAATGGTAAAGAACTTAATATTTGTGCTCATATTTGTGTGTGTACATATACAACTGAAAATTCACTGATGTAGTCAACTTCTTCATTGGAAGGAAAGAAAGGACTGAGGGGGAAAGGGCTGAGAAGGCAGGAGAAGAGGAGGGGAAAGAGGAAGGATTTGATTTTGGAGTTGAAAGGCAGGGAGGGTGGCCGGTAAACAACATTAACTTGTGTATGTTTAATATCATATGCATGGCTGGTTTAGCTTTTAGGTTTTATTGGAGCATCTGTGGTAGGAGTGAGGCAATCACGGAGAAATTACTAAAAATATTGATTTTAGAGGGAGACATGAGGTAGGACTAGGTGATCGCCTAGCTGAGAAGAATGGTTGCAGGGAGATGCCACTTAAGCTTGATGATTGCTTGAAAGACTCACAAAATTCCTCTCTTACATCTCTTAAAAATGACCTCTGAACTTGATTGGTATCTTCGAATCCAAAGGCCCTTAACACACACACCAAATCCCTTCCAATCCCATTTCTCTCCATGCCTAAGTGCTGTTCTCTTATCTGTCACTAAGATTCATATCCAAAACCCAGCAACCTCTTCAAGTCACTTAAATATCCTAAAATATAAGTATCACCAGCCATTCACCAAGTAAATTTTACCCCTCCTAAACTAGTGAATACACCACCACTTTTTCCATCATAATAAAATACTGCTGTCACTCTAAATCCACCACCTTCCCATCAATTATCCAAGAACACCCCCTGCCACTTGTCCTTGCATGGTAGTGTATAGATGTATATGTATTAGATCTATGACCAAAGTTTTTAAGCATTCGGAACCCAAAAGATCCATCAATAATGAAAATATCAGGTTGATGAGGTTTCAAGAAAAAATGCAGACAGTAAAGGGAAAGAAGCTGACCAATTTATCCTGATTTAAGATCCATTGGGCTGGGATTGAGGAGAGCCCTGTGTTAATCAATAAAAACCAACCACCAGGTCAAATGATTACTGCAGTTAGTCAGTAGTAATATAGGATATTAACACATGCTCAACAAGATACACATAATAAAACGACAGCATCAGCAGAGTAATTCAATGAGTTCAATGATATGAATGGGCCAAGAGTTCCCTTATCCCTTACAAATTCTCCTTACCCCTAACCCTTCATACCTTGTGTTTGCACCCCCTGCCACACCTTTTTGCTGGATTGCAGAGTATACATGTAGATGTATCATATCCGCAAACACACCACCTCTCACTAAAAACCTTTTGATAATTGTTTTCAAATTACAGGACTCTAAATCCTTCTCAAAGCTGACGGTAATATTCACACAAGAACTCGTGAAAGTTTAACATATAGCTACTTTATCAAGAAATTTTATCCCCTGGTTAGGATGCCCTTTGTTGATACCTTCCCAACCCCCACACACATTCCTTTCCCTCACCCATTTATATAAAATATTCACAAAGACCAAATGATTATACTATGCAAACACAGGGCACACATCCTCATAAGATAGAACAGAAATAAAAACAATGGTATTTCATATATATGACATAGTCACACACATACACAGTCAGGCATATGACATAGTTTACTTTTCTTACAATCCATACAATACCACATTCTGCACTAATGTTTAGACAAACTAATTTCTTGTTTGGAGTCATATCTTCTCTGAGCATAGGAATTGTGTGTAACAAGCATACACAGCAACAAATTATAATCACTATTAACTTCTGGGCCTAAAATTTGAAATATTTAAACTATTGACTAACTATTATAAAATCCAAACAAGCTTGACTAAATGCTAAGTACAGTACTAAGTAAAAATGTGGTGTACATATGGTCACTAGGGTAGATAGGGAATTGCCAATACACAGGAACAAAACTGTGGTAGAAGACCCATGTCTTCTGAGCAATCAGTAGTAAATATTGTTGATTCTGGTAGTCGTCATTATACGGAATAATTGTGCTCTTCAATATATCACACATCTATACACACATGCATCTATGCATACAGGAATGATCCACACTTCTTTTTCAAAATAATAAAAGGTCTACACGTGGGTTAGGGGTTTTATGAATGATTCTTTTACCAGCATTTTCTGTTTTAGCGGAGACACTTCATTTTCATTAGCTTAGAAGGATGGATTTTCACTGCTGACAAAATCATGTCATCACTTCACTCTATGGGAGGAAGAAAACCATACATGGGAGGTATATGAAATCATTGTTGGCCATTGAAATATAGAATTTAAAAACATTGACAGACTAATATTGCATTTGATAATTGGGATAAAATATTTGATGATGCTCACTTGAATTTTCAAACCATAAGACAAATGATTTATTCACGAAAACATTTTACACCAAAGAGTGTAATCACCAACAGAAAAATGGAATGCAAATCAAGGAATTTCTTCAATGATCTTAGACAGAGAAATCAAACTTAGAAATTTAATATTAGGAAAAGTTGGGTAGCAAGAGCAGCTATTTTGTCCCTTAGGCTACTAATAGGGAAGAGAAGGTTTTCAGGGGCAAAACATGTATTTCATCTATCACTACGGAAATATCACTCAATAATGCTAACAGGATTAAAATACCTTATTCTGAAGAAAATAGAAGTTTCTTACAATGATCGAAGAGGGATCCAATGACGATGATGATCAGGTGGCTATGATTTAAATTACACCCAACACAGACGAAGCAAGATAAAGGAATAAGGCAAGGATGATTCTTGCCTTACTCAGTGTCATCAATGTATTTGCAATTAAGGCAATTGGTACAACAAAATAAATTCTTCAGAGATAAAAATCTACCAGAAAAAAATCAGGATAATGTATTTTGCAGACAACAGAAATGTTGTGGAAGAGAGAGGTCTGGAGAAGATTCTTGTTACCACAGAGAAAGTGATGAAATGTACCAACTGAAGATAAAAATCACACAAGAAATCTTTAATGTTATGTAGCAGAAAAGTATTTGGCAGCACACATGTCAAGCTTTGGATTGGAATTATAACTATAGTAGACGTAGATAATTCTGTTATTTGAGAAAAAGAAGGACAAAGGAAATAATTTGTAGAATAACCCAAGCAAAAATACATTTTAACAGATGAAAATTCTACTAAAAGTCATCAGCACAAGCTTGGCAAAAAGCACTTCTTTCATACATGCATCTGAAGTGTCCATCTCTATGGCGGTAAGGATGGAAATGGCATAAACAGAATAGAGAAGACTGGAAATATAAGAAATACAGGGCCAAAGTAGAATGATGAAGATCAAATGGATGGTTAAAAAAACTAAAAAGAGGTTCTAAGATGAGGAGAAGAATAACTTGGACGAGATACTATCGAACATCTAGTGACAGGAATCGAAAAAAATAAATTGGTAGACATGAATAGGTCAACAGAGAGCTGTGTCAAACCAGTCTTAGAGCTACAGTGATGATGATACTGTCTAAATAGAATTCTGACAAATTTTGGATAGTACAAAATAGAAGAAATGTTTGTAAGCAGTGCAAATAACAGTGGGGAGAAATTAAATGCAGTCACTGCCCCGAAGAAGCAAGAGTGTAGACCAGGGTATGACAGGAATCTTCATCTCCAAAAAGATCTATTTTTAATTCAAGTACATGGCAAAGCAATCAATTCACTCTAGAGTACTTATAGGATGATAATATTCATAAAAGATAAAGTTCATACAATGGTGGAGACCAGGAACAATGAAAGAGACAATACAACCTAAAGTTAATACACACAAGCAAAATAACTGTGTATTTTTGTATAAGCGAAATAACTGTGCATAAAAGAAGGCGAGAAGAAAAGATTAACATGACACAGGCCAGCACATATAACATACATCAGGAACATTGCTTCCAATGTTGTTAGAACATGGAGACTAACAAATTAAAAGAGGAATTAATGAAAAATCTGGTGTTACTTGGCATGGCAGAAATTAAATGAACATATGTTTACTCTTTAAATAGTTGGAGAATAGTAAAATCTAATGACAGGAAGAAGACATGACAACTCACTCTACGGCACAATAGCCTAATGAACAAAGAAAATAACGGAAAAATATTAAGAATTACCAATCAAGAATGGAATACACTAAGCAGATAATGAAAAGTGTGAGTATAAGGAGATACAAATTAATGAAAAACTTGCAAAAGAGAGGAAGAAAGAGGATGGAAGCTAAATGAAAAAAGAATCACAGCTGGAAGAGAAAATGACCAAGAGGAGAGCAAACCAACCTTATGAATGCTAGTACCTGATGAATCCTTCAGATTATTTATTCAGAAGCAGGTAGTTACAATAACAATTTGGTACAGAACACATCTTCAGAGATTTTCCCCTGAATTAAACAACAAACAAAAGCATTTTCATCATCATCCATACCAATTAGTGGATATGGTGCTTGGCTAGCAATTATAAGACCAGAATAGGTGGACCATACATACCAAACTGGGCCTTCCTCTATAGGTCCCTCATCCTCCGAAACAATGGCTAAATCAATTCCTTCATCTTTAATTTTATCAACTGCTGTCCCCAAGAGTGCCATTATGCTTAATCCATTCCATTGACACAAGTTTTTCAGCTACAAGGGTAGGCTGAAAAGTAATGCATGCATGCTTTGAGACCACTAACAAAAATAAATAGATCAGGCAAAAAGTACATTTAAGTAGAATTCTTAAGTTTCAAAATCATACATTTATTTTTCAAAATAGTTACCATTAAGGCTAACACATTTCTTCAAACGTGTAACAAGTTTTTTCATTCCGTCACTGAAAAACTTTTTCGACTTTTCTCGAATCCAGGACTTGAAAGCTACCTTCACCTCATCATCATAGGTGTAATGATTACCCTTGTGATGTCTCTTGAATTGAGGAAAAAAATAAAAATTACAAGGTGCAAGATCAGGGGAATAAGGAGGGTGTGGAATCGGTTCAAATTTCAGGTTTCCCAGAGCCTCTCCAGTTGCACTCGAGGTGTGTGGATGAGCGTTGTCATGTTGCAAGATTATTGGCACCAGGCTGCCTTTAACCAGACAAACTCAATGTTAGAGGTGTTTTAGAGTCTGTATACACTGAGAAAAATTTACCGTTGCCCCTCGTTCCAGAAAATCGGTCACATTAACTCGGTGAGCACCCCAAAACACAGTCAAAAGAAGTTTCATCAACAATTATGGCTTTTACAGGCTCGCAACCACAAAATTTTACTACCCATTGATTTACAATACACCCATCAACAGTATCGTCACCATAAACAGCCTTTAAACAGTGATGAATCTCTGTAGGAGTCACTTATTAAGCAGTTAAAAATTCGACAACAGCACGCTACTTAACTTGCGTTGACATAGCACTAGAACACGTCTCCATACTTCCCCTTCTCATAATACTCTGGACAAATGAAACGACCTCAAACCTGAGCATGCATGTTGAGGGGGAATGTTACTTCCAAAAGCCACCGGGAGTGCTTCTAAAGGTCATTTTGTTTGTGGTCAACAAGCATGTGTGCATTAGTTTGCAGCCTACCCTCATATTATATTTTGAATTGCCTTGGGCCAGGTCTGCCCTCAATTATACATTGAACAGTGATGTGGAATTTAATTTTGGAATATTCATCATTTCTCATTACTTGACTTAGTAATTTGAGTTTTCTTAATTTGAGAGTATCAAGGAATTTTCTTCCATTTCATTTGTAGGCAATCTATGTGGGTGGGAGCATGACAATACGAATTTAGAGTTATATGAGAATGAATATTGGGAGATAAGTTTTCTAGTCATTTTAGCTTTAGAGACCTGGCATGTTGCAAAAAAGAACGATAGATATTAAATTATATTTTTATCCACAGATGCCAGGACTTGACTGTGGATGCCGAACTCCTCTTCATGAAGCAGTCAAAGGAAACTATCCAGAATGTGTGTCATTCATTTTGGCGGCTGGCGGTGATCCAAATGTGACTGACAGCTTGGGCCTTCAGCCCCTCCTATTAGCAGGCTCCGGAGTCAGCCAGCATGACCTCCATGCTATCAGCAGCTATGAAGAAGTTGTATCATGCCTCCTGGGAAATGGAGCCAATGCCAAAGCGTGTGACCCAGGAACTGGAACCTCTGCCCTTCATAATGCTGTGATATTGGATTCACTCTCCTCTGTGATGCTACTATTGTCCAGCAAGGCCAACCCTGCATGGAATAGCCCAGCCGGACATTGCAGTACAGCACTTCATGAGGCTGCTGGGAATGGCAATGCAGATATTGTGCAACTAATTTTGCTATCAGAGATAGACCTTGAGAGAAGGAGAATACTAACTAACCTTGTTGATGGTGTGGGACGCACTCCGCTGCACAGGGCAGCCAATGTAGGTTCCCGCAGCTGCATAGCACTACTTCTTGACCATGGGGCAAACCTTGGACTTCGCACCAAAACCGGTATCACAGCAATGGAGGCCTTATTACATCACGTTCCACGCCCAAAGCGATTCTTATTTGACATTTTTGATGCCAGAATACATTGTAACTCAGCGTCTCCCGAGGAAATGGGTTTCATGCTCTATCTGGATTTTAACATCTTGGCACCAGATGGTATTGATAATCAAACCACTGTACTGAACTCTATAATCAATTCCAAAGGAGTGTCAAAGGAAATGACGAGATCTCTTTTGGGACATCCAGTAGTTGAAGCTTATGTGAGGCTTAAATGGCATCGTTTGCGAAACATATTCTTTGCTGTTATCATTGCATATGCTGTTTTTGTGATTTCTCTATCTGCTTACATCACACTGGAATATTTATATCCATACAGCACACCACAAGGTCACAACACAAGAGGTAATGATCTTCACAAGTTTATTCTAACAATGCGATATATTCACCTCACATTTGCTTTAACTGTGTTGTTAAATGTTTTTGGACAATGCTACATGAACATCAAGTATTATTCAAAACAATTTGAGACTTGGACCAATGGTGTAAGTGCAATACTATCGATTGCATGGATTCTGGCTGGTGATTTCAATGGAATTCATTCTGTCGGCACATGCACTTGGGTGAAGCACTGCATCTCAATAGCCATCCCATTATCGTGGGCTGGTTTGATGCTCCAACTTGGAAAGTTTCCCCTTTGGGGATCTCATGCTTTGCTGTTTGAGGCAGTTCTTAAAAATGTCCTCTGGACTTTCATTGTATTAGGATGCATAGTATTAGGGTTTTCCTTCAGCTTCTTCGTCCAATTTCATGAAACCCAGAATGCTGCCTTTGGTAATCCATGGCGATCTTTTGTTAAGACTATGGTGATGATGACAGGGGAGTATGAATACACAGCATTATTCCATAATGAAACGGATGATGAAAAAAAGGTACTAGTTGGTACCAGTCGTATTATTTTCCTGATATTTGTAGTCGTTGCATCCATAGTTTTAATTAATCTCATAGTGGGATTGGCCGTTAGTGACACACAGGCTTTGAGAAGTGAAGGTGAGGCACGCAGTTTGCATAAGAGAGCTGAATTTGTTGACCTCCTAGAGTGTATGGTGGCTCCAATTGCTCGCCGTCAAGCTATTGAGACGAGGCTAGCATTCTCTCCTAATGGAATTCCAAAAAAAAGATCTTACACTTTGGCAAGGAATCTCCCAAGACGACTACTGGATTCCTTGATTGACATAGCGACAATCAGGAGGGACAGCAAACAAAATCTCAATACCAGAATTGGCAAGGTGGACTCCTGGAGCAGCCAAATTTTTGCCCAAAACAGAAACGCAAGCTTGGAAACCCAAGTTTTCAGCATACTCGAGAACTTCTTACGTGACGTTACAGCAGTTTTGGCTTCTGAAGGCAGAGGGAACTCTCCACTTCCTTCTCCAAATTTATCCACACTTGGTTCACAAGTATTGAGGACACGTAGGACAATGAGAAGTATGACAGGCCAATCAATGACTGGCCTTTCTCCAGTCTGGATACCGAAACCTTCCCCATTAAAAATTGGCATTGAAATAGGGACCAAATAAATTCTATTGACTTTGAAGTATTTGTTTTTAAGCCGCAATTCAAGTCATGGTAGTGGGTCATGGACAAGAGCTCAATTTGTGCCATTCATTTAAGACATGGGGATATCTCCTCTGCTGAATACTTTCCCTGATGAATAAGGCAACCGATATATCTTAAGACCCAGTTTTAGGTGAGGATGTCCAGGGCTACCATGAAGTATCAAAAACCCAAGGCCTTCTGATGGGCTGCAGGATTATGCTACTGGCAAGGGAAATGGTGGAACTAATAGTTTGTCAAATTACAGAATATATACAGGCTATACGAGGTGATAAATTGCCTGTCTTGGAAAATGAAAAGTTAGCCTGAGACTAAAATGAAATGAAATATTGCTTTTATTAATTTGTAATTGATATTTCTATTTAAAAAATACACAAAACAAAGCTCAAGTATCCAAGAAGTTTATATCTTGAATTTGGAAAGAAATTTACTTGACCATTAAATGAGATGCCTCCATATTGAGAGGAAGACCACATGATATTCATTTACGATACGGTAATCCTTTACTGACTTGGGCAACGGTCTAGGAACAGGAAGCATGAATATAATTTCAACAGGGAGAGACTAGCTGAAAACCATTTTATAGCATACATATTTTGACCTCATATGAGTATTTAGTCTCAGGGCACTGTAAACAGATCTTACAAAATATAAAATTATTAACATCAGAAAACTGACAAATAGCAACAAATTCAAACTGGTATCAAAAGATGTCAAACAGTTAAAACACACTGCTTTACATCAGGAAAACTGTATTCCCAGATTTTATTACACCACTACTAGATTTTTCTACACAAGTCTCACAGCTTTGTCTTAGCCTATCAGTTAGACAAAATAGATCATAGCAGGAAAAAACTCCTAAGCAATATGCTCATTCATAGGAAAATCTACGAATTTCACTTAATTTTGGCAAATATCACTCCCTTAAACAAAACATTATCTCTTAATTTCTTTTTGTTCCTCATGCACACAATTATTATTTGAATGGACCTACCCTAAGATTAATCACAGAGGAGAAGACGTTTTAATGTGTCTGTCTTCGCCAGTACATTTTATACAAGTGAACCCACCAGACCAAGCTGTAACACAACTGCATCTGATACCAGAGAAATTTGTGCAGATTAAGATAATTTTATTAGTGATGGCAAATACTTGAGTGTTCTCTGCCAACTTGTTTTCTTTTACGCTGGAAGAAATCCTAAATTGCAGTGATTTTTTTTAAGATTTCAATAAGCAACATATGTATATGGTTGCTAGCCAATTCAAAACCTAACTGAACTATCAAAAAGAATACAAAATTTTTCATTGCAAGCTACAAAAATTAAAAACATTCGCATACATGGATTACCACCCTCTTTCTATCACTTTGGCTTCACCACAATTTCAATTCTTTGCAAGGATTTAGGAAAAAGTGATGCAATTCACATGCCACCTAACAATTTCAATAATATTTCATACTTTTATGGTTATTATTTCAAAAGTTAAAAATGTTTGTGTTCCAACAAGTACAATTAATTCAGTACTTAATTTAGCCATACTTGGTGTAAAAAAGTTAACAAAATCATACACATCCCCCTCTTATAGAATTTCAAAGGCTTAAGAATTTCAGCAAAGCATTCAGCTAGTTTTACTTATAATTTTCAGGCCACAAATAAATCTTAAAATATAACATACTTGAGCAGTAATTCTCACAGATCTCATCAAAGACTTCAAGGCCTAATTTGCACACTTCTCCAGTTTAGAAAGGCAATTTCAAGCCATATACTTCACTCTTACCATCACCTTATGCAGAGGAGATTTTTTCAATATTTCCATGAAGAGTAAACAAAATAAAGAAACTATTAACACAATTTGTGAATATGTGAAGCAAAATAAACTCAATTAATGCAAATAGGTTAACATCATTGACAGGACATGCACGTCTTGGTTACAACAACAAACAAATTGTAGCAAAAAATATAACCATAAGCAGCATATGCAATATATATGAACCTGTTAAAGTATTTAACCTAAGTAACAATAAAATATAATTTCATATAACATGCTGATGGAAATTGGACTTTTCAACCAGGTATTTGGTTTTTATATATTCAATTTACTCTGTTATTTACAATGAAATTACGAAAGAACTCTTAATGCCTGAATTAATTTGTAATGACAATGGCCTTAAGTGAACTCATCACTCCTGCTCAACCGTGTTTTGCAATGCTTTTTCATTCTCTTGATTACACATTTACAACATGGGTATCATCCCGAAATTTACTGGACATAAAGACTTAATCCCGTTATATATTTGGCCTTTCCTCAAATTTTTTTATCATATTTCTGTCAATAATTATAATGGGGCAAAATCATTATAATGAAATGGCCATTTCTTAGAAAACCAACAATTTTGAAAAGTCAGAATCACACGGATGTCTATCGTTACTTCCTTTAGTATCATGTCAAGTTTTACAACATGTGCTTAACAGGTACTCTTTGTGTGTGCTCTGGATGCAAGCCGAACAAAGAGATTTTCAGCAACAGAATGCTGGCATGATGAGGCAAGTACTTCAGCCTTTTCTCTCATTTCTTCAGAGGCACAACTCTGAATCGGACAAAATTTTCGTGACACATGTACAACATTTACTGCAAGTTGTAGATTTGATATCTCAAAGTACAAGGAGCTTAGTATCAGAGAAAAGCATGTACTAGTTATTTTATAATCTGCAATGTCAAGTATTTCCTTCATTTTTAAAATTAAGGTTAATACAGGGTCCGTTCAATAAATATCAGGAAAATCAAAATTTATTGCAGTTATCATTTTAACTACTTAATAATCTTCAAAATACATTCCTCATGCATTGATACACTTAGTTCGGCGTGTCTGCCACTCATAAAAAGCCCGCTGGAAGTCTGTTTCCAATATACTGTTAAGAGCCTTTGTCGTCCCCACTTGAACCGCCTCAATGGAGTCAAACCGATATCCTTTGAGCTCCCTTTTTATTTGCAGAAACAAGAAAAAGTCAGGTGGAGTCAGGTTGGGGCTGTAGGGGGGGTGAGGCAAAATTGCCACGCTGAATTTCATTCTTGCAAAATTTCCACCTGCCACAGTTTTTGCTCCTCACTCTAGACTTTCGGCACAAGCTTTGTGCACACTTTCCTCATCGCAAGACCCTCTGTCACAATAATGTGGACGATTCCGACTGAAAAGCCAGTCTCCTCACTTATAAGAGCGATAGTTAAACACCTGTCAAGAGTCCAAAGGTTTTTCACTTTGGCCACCTGAGAATTGGTTCGAGCAGTCGTCAGGTGTCCGACGATGCAGTGCTCATGTATGACGAGCTCCCGGCCTTCCTTAAACATTTGGTGCCACTCAAAAACTCTTGTGCGGCTTAAGGAATCATCCCCATAAGCCTGCTGAATGAGTTCAAGGGTCTCCAATGCTGATTTCCCAAGTTTAAAGCAAAACTTCACAGCACAGCATTGTTTAACGATGTGCTCCATGCTAGCGCGACGACACCACAAACAATCACACGTCACAAAAATCCACCTCCTGTCTCAAGGTATGCCCGCAGGTGACTGAACTAAAGTGCGCCTGAGTGGTGGGGGACCCCTCTACCGAGCCAATTGGTCGGACCCCCATCCACCACTCCGTTGAGGCTACAGCGAACCAGTCACGATACTTATTGTATGGACCCTGTATAATTGACAACACTTTTGAAAATGTACAATAAAGGATTTCAATTTCTTATTAAAATTCTCAATTTATCATTATAATTTTCCTCAAAATTAATGACAGTTTTGGCAAGCTGTACCTTCTACATAAATATGTGCCATCTGCATTAAAAACTTTATGTAATTATTTTGGGCACTCTAAGTAACTTTGCCTCCTCCTTTTCCTCTCTCCAATCCTTTTTATTCTCCCTATTTTTCTGCCAATAAGTTCACATTCAGAGAGCTAAGAGGAAGGGGGAATTCTAGGGATGGAGAAATCTTCATTCACCAAACCAATGCACTGATACCACTCGAGCCTCAGTATCAAGTTATACAGTATACTCTGGGTAGGGGGACAATCTAGCTTTCTGAAAGCCTGAGCTGTTGCTGGTTTGGTATACCAGACAATATACCTAGCTAACTTCTAACTTCAATTAGTTTTCAGCCTTCTGTTAAGACACCACAATTGCTTATGATAACTTTCTCCCTGGCAGATTTATTCAGTAATATTTGTTCCAAGTCGCTGTATTATGTCCTCTTGATGGCCTAATTCATGTCATTAGATTCAGGGCAAATACAAATGCCATTAAATATTTTAATTACAAAGCCAACTTCCTCAGGTCCAATGAAATATGATTTATGAAATTCCATACACACATAATACTGACAAGTGAAGACTATGACTCCACAAATAATTCCTTGTTTCCTGAAAAGTCTTATAAAAGGTAATCAATAACGCACTTGATGATCTCCCATCTAAGCGGAGCGCATGAAATGCATGTTAGCGGAGTCTCCGCTAACATGCATTTCATGCAATGCAATGCAATAATTTCAGAGTGTAAAAATAAATTGCCTTGATCAAGAAAATTTTTGCAGTGATATTAATAATTCAGAA